>NC_045698.1:23034613-23337643 GCF_009834535.1 Camelus ferus | reverse complement strand
GTATAATTGATTTACAATGTTGTATTAGTTTCTGGTGTACAGCATAGTGAGATATATATATATCATTATTTTTCATTATAGGCCATTATAAGGTATTGAATATAGTACTCTGTGCTATACAGTAGGACCTTGTTGTTTATCTATTTTATATGTAGTAGTTTGGTGAAATCACCTAGCTCAGTGAGTGACACATAGACTGGGCTCAATAAATGCTTATTTCTCCTTTCTACCTGTTTATTTGTACCTTGTATACAGGAAATGCACATTGGTTGAGCCATTTGAAACCCAAATATCTACCCTCTTTAGACCAGCTGTCAGAAAACTGGATTACTTAATACCCCTAGTGTGCATAGAAACTCTTCAAGGAGTTGAATGGGTAAACTCCACAATTGCTTTTTTCTAAAATTGACCAGTCTGAGATGAATGTTATTCTAGTTCTTTTTCCCCAACTTTCCTTTTAAAATCATCTTTCCACCACTTAGAAAAAGAAAGGCACATCTTCCACCATTTCCAAACTTTACTATATACTGTGTTACCTGGGGAGAGGGTATCTCATAAAAGACAAAAATCAGAAATTAGAAAAAATAAAGCATGCTGGCAGAGGAGAGCATTTTTGTAAAGGAAATTGTGAAAGGGAAATCTAGAGAGGGAAGCTTAGGCCCCATCTGGGAGGTTTTCAAATCCCTGGCTGAAGAGTCAGGTCTTTCTCCTATAAGTACTGAAGAGCTTCTGTAGAAAGCACGAAGGTCCCTGCTGCCTCTGCATCTCGCAAAAGACCATCATAGCTCTGATGGTCTTCCTACTGAAACTTCAGCCCTACATTTCCTATGAGTTATTTTGTAAAATATGTAACATATAGTAATCTGTATATATATTATTATATGTGTCCAGTAAAATTGTAGTTTTTATGTTAAATCATTATTTACCAAACTTTGTAATATGTTTAGAACAGTTCTGTACTACTAAAAATTTTAATAGCTAACTCAATCTAGAAGAAATTATAAACATAAGAGAATTATGGATACAGGAAATTGAAAGCAAATACATATTTCAAATAACATACATGTTTTTGTTTGAGAATAGTATGATAAGGTGATCAACAAAGCATAGCAATTTAGTTCATTTGGATGAATTCTATGGGGACATTCCCTTTGATGACAAAAAAAGCGACAATGTAAACACATGTTAAGAAAGTGTTCATTTACTGTTTAAATGGATGGGTATCAAGTCACTGTTGCATTTAGATTTCATTGGACAAATTTACAAAGAGATGCAATAGTTTTATTTTTAAATGTTATTATTTATAGTACACTGAAAATATCACCCATTGCAATTATTTAAATTTATGATGAAAAAATTTAAAGGACAATTAAAAAATGTGTAAAAGGGGTATATAGCTTTCAGCCTTTTGGGGAGTAAATAATCCAAAAAGTTTGAAGATCACTATTATAGGGAACGTGCAAAATGGAGTTTGGCTAAGGCTGGTGCTTTGCTTACAGTAAATAACTAAGAGTAGTTGGGAGGAACCAGGATCGGCGAAGGGGAAATTAGTAGCACATATACATGCAGTACAGTGGATGTACCATAGAGGGGCGCTGGAAGACTGAGCCAGAGAGACTTCTGCCGGGCTCCTCGAACCGGAAGTGGCTTTTGTCACAAGCGCGGAGGCGGGGGAGGGGGTGGAGAAAATGGCGATCGCTGTCAGAAAGGTTCAGCTTCGCAGATTTGGCCACATTAGCGGCAGCGAGTTGGTTTAGGGCAACAGCTGTTGTCAGGACAGGTTTCCAGAGCGACCGGACGTGAAGCAGTTCCAGCCAAGCCCAGTTGGTGAGCTGGAGTCAGTGCTGGTGGAAAGGAGTGCTGAGGATTCCGTTTCCGAGACGCTGGAAGGCTGTGCCTGACCACTTAACGGTTCAGCTTACGCGGAGCAGTCTGTGCGTCTCACACACCCAGAAGTGAAAACACCTCATAATTTCACACACCAGTTAGGTAAAGGTATAAAGTGTTGGTTGCCGTGAATGATGGGTTTACCAACTGAAGAAACCCAGGGTTTCTTGGTGATTTTAATGGTATCTGTGTTAACACAAATTTACTTTCCAAAGCCAATCAATATTTGGTTAATTTAAATTTTTACTTTGTAAAAAGAGTACTTATATTTCAGAGTTCTCTGGTCTGCTAGGAAAGTGAAGGCAGTTTTCCATGAAAGTAGTGATCTAGAATACCAGAAAGAATTTCTCTGCGAGATGGTACTATAGAGACAATTTCTCGTGCTAGAATTCAGGTGTTCAGCTAGCAACTTGTTTATTGTAGTTGAAACAAATCTAACTAGTTAAATGTAAATCTAAAAACATCTTCAAGACAAAAATAACTGTTTAGATTATCATTTCACATTATCCAAATTCTGATTTCTAATCTATTTTCTCCCTTTCCTTTAGTAGCACAAGTGATTTATATGATTATATTTTTATTTTGTAAATACTGTAAGTTTCCCAGCAGCTACTGTTGCCTATCGAGGAAAATCTAACTTTTTAGTCTGACATTCAATGGCTTCCATAATTTGCTTCGTCTATATTTTGTATTTTATTTTCCATCTCTTCCCTGTGTGGAATAGTAGCCTAAGCTGGCTGTTCACTGCCCTCTGAATATGACATCACGGTACAGTAGGTGCCAGATTAAGATATAAACAAAGGATAGTAGGAGATCACTTTTGGTAGAGCAATCAAGGAAGATTTCATAAAAGAGATGACATTTGAACTGCTCCTTGGTATGTTGAATTTTCAAGGCATGGGTTTAGAATGAAATAACTGAGCTGTTAGTGAGGGACTAGGGGTGACTTAGATGTCTAGAACATTTACTCCAATAAAAGATATGGGAAGCCAGACCCTATTTGCATTGGTCTTTTCTTATTACATACTGCACAAATGTGATAAAAATGCCTACATTAGATTTGTGCTTAGTCTTTGTCCACACATGGAGTTGTGAAATAGGAAATTCCTGAAGTTTGATGCATTGGTAGGCAGAATTTAGTATAGGACAGTTTAGTGTCCTATTTGTGATGGCTTATTATTATTATAGTCATAGAACAACTCCATTCTTGTATTTCACCTACAGCACTTTAATATGTCTCATCCAGGAATATCTCTGGACAAAATAGTGATTCAAGTTTTTGTTGTCAATCTGGGATTAAAAAGAAAAAAAGGTGATGCTACGAGGAATCTTAGAGTGCAGATTCTAGATCTGTCAGGGCATCTGAGTAGCTGAATGCTAATAAAAACAAAACTGTAACTTTTTCCAATATTAGTTTTCCCACCTATGAATATATATAATAATAACTTCCTCCCCTATTTGTAAGAGTATAGTGAAGATTAAATCTGTTAATATATGTGAAAATATTTCTAAAGAATTAAAAATCCCTAAAATGCAAAGGATCAAATTCCAGGTTCCTTATTCTTTCTGAGGATACAGTTAGGTAACCTGAATGATAACTAACCATTCAAATGTGTTAGATGATATAGGTAAAGTCCATGAGGGCTGGGACTTTGTTTTCTATTATATTTCCAGACAGCGACCATCACATTGTAGGTACTCACTATAGATTTATAAAACAAAGGAATGAATGAGTGACTGAGGCATTTAGGGACCTTCCTCTGGCTGGCTGACCTGTCTGCCGAAGCTCTATGTCTAGGAGGCTGGCTGAGTAGAGCCTGTGAACTGTGTGTTTGCCTAAGGATGCCTTGATTCCAGCTGGCTTTTCTCCCTGACTGTTTTGATGATAGAAATAGCTAACGTTGCTTGAAGACCAAATATATGCTAGGAGCTGTGAGCTAGGAGCTTACATAAACTATCAGTAATCCTCCCAATCCTGAAAAGGTGTGTATTTTTATTTTAAACACCAGAAACTTATGCTCAGAGTGGCTGAGTAAGTTACTAAATATCTTACAGCTAACATATCAACCTATAGTATAGGCTACATTATGCTGTGATAATAAACAGCCTTTATATCTCAGTGACTTAAAATACAAGGGTTTATTTTTTGCTTGTCTCACATGTTCATACTGAGTCAGCAGAAGGGCGCTGCTCCTTTTCCTTAGGGATTCAGGCCACAGAGAAGCAACCATCACAAGAGAAAAGACATTTCTGCAGTGTCACACCAGTAGTGAGTGCCATACATCCCTTTTTCTCAAAATATATTGGTCAGGATTAGTCACATGACTCTAGCCAACTACAGGCAAGCTAGGAAATGTAGCCCTATCATGTGCCTGGAAGATGGAGTGAGACATTTTGGGAGAGGTGCAAATAACTACCAGAGCTAGTAAGTGGAAGACTTGGTTTGTGAATTCAAAAACTATCTGACTCCCAAATAGGTTTATATTGCAAAAGCACATTGCTTTACTCAACTTACCTGGAGTTTTGGGAATGGGGAGTAGGTGTATCATTTAACTTTCTGCTGCTTTTCAGTGAGAGTTGTCTATCTGAGGCAACCTAGGCTAAATCTTCCCAGGCTGAGAATAACTCTTCCTTCTCAGTTGCCACACCAGCAGACATGGCCCCTTTGGCCTATGGTAGATGAGGCCTTGAAGTCAGACTCTGGCAGGACAGGCACCGTCCCCATCCGTGCTATCTTCTGCTTGCTGTGTCTGTAGCAGAGATAGTGTTATTAACAACAGTGTCTGCTATTCCAGGCCCAGAGCTGCAGAAGTGACTTCCAGTCCTGGAGCTGCTGGAGTGACCTAGTGATTGGCTAGGTGTACTCTGAACTGCAGAAGATGTATACTGGGCCAGAAGCAGACCTTCTTCCTGCGGACTTGGAAGGAGCTGATGACAAAGGCCTGCCAGCAGTGCTGAGACTGTAAGTTAAGATCATTCACATTTCCATCTTTGTAGGCAGCCTGTGATTGTTAGTCTGAATACTGCCCAGCTGAAAGCCCTGAATTGAAATTCGGGAGCTTTGAAATCAGCCCTGGCTCTGTCATCACTAGCTATGTGACCTTGGGCAAGTAATTTAATCTCTCAGAAGTCTGAGTTTTCTCATCTGGAAGAATTCCAGTTCCAACCTTCTGATTTTTAAGGTGAAAACTACCAATCTGCACATTGTGTGAATGGCTAATGTCTGAATAGCACTTAGTGTTTTACAGAGCTTTTCTTCAGCTGCCCTGCTGTGCAGACATGATTAATATGATTTTCTCAGTGAAGAAACAGTCTTGTAGGAAGGTGAATTGCCCAAGGTCTCACAGTTAATAAATAGCAGGAGTAGGACTTGAACATAAATCTTCTGTTTCCAAATTTGGTATTTTTTTCTCCTGGCCTGAGTCAGTGACTGGGTAGTCCATAGGGTGTGAAAAAGGACACACAAGTAAAGAAAGTGGGTGGCAAAGAGAAAACAGCAGAGGATTTAAATCCTTGAAGACTAACTTTGAATCCAAGCTCCGCCAGTTACTGGTTTAGAGTCCTAGAAAAGCACTTCATTTTTCTTTTCCTTTTTTCAGTTTGGCAAAAGTAGGCAGGGGTGATAGTCACCTGGTACACACTGGTACACACACCTGGTACAGCCATACTGCTTATTAAAATAGTGAAACCCTTCTGTGCTATTTGATGAGTAGCCACTCCATCTGATCCCCTCCTTTAAAATGCCTCCCCCATCATCCTGTGATTCAGCAGCAAAGGAGTTCATGTGGGGCTCAACCAGGGGCATTAAGGATTTACTCCATTTTAGGAGGCTATGGTGGGTTGCAAACCACATTGGTTGTTAAATGTTTTTAATGTCAACAATGATTAGGGCTAATAATGATAACATTCTTCCCAACTTCAGTGGGCTGCTGTTGAAGATCAGATCATATAAAACAATGAAGATGACAGGTCAGCTATAAACCTCAAAGGCAATGTTTTTTAAAATGTCATAGCAATGACCTCTAAGAAAAAAAGTTCTATTGTATATAGGATTTTACCTTGCATGGAACTTGCTGCTTATTAGTCTATGCAAGACTCTGAGATGGTAAAGGAACTTATTTTACATTTTTAACTTTGAATATTTTAAAATATTGAGAATAGAACTCATTTCTTCCACCATACCATACATACCACATCCTCTACTAATTTGGTGAACCTTGGTTTTTGACCCTTAGCTTATTGTTTTATGTGTCTTTACTTATTCCCGTGTAGTACATCTTTCTGTGCAGTGGCTCACATGGTTCCTATCCTAGATGCTGCTTTAGTCCAGAGTTAAAGGCATTCAAGTCCCTATGACAGATTTGTCACAGAGCAGGGGTCTCTGGACTCCAGCTATCCCAGAATAACAAGAATAAGGAAAATGATGGCATCATCAAAACAACAAAGGCAAGAAATATTTATTGAGTGCTTTTTACACGTTGAGGACCCTGCTGAGCGCTGTACATGTGCTACTGATCGTGGTGCTTGACTCCAGCCGTTTTACCCGACATGATGAGCCAGGATCAACAAGCCTAGCCTGCAAGCCAGCCAGCTCCAGGCCTGTTTTTGGAAGACCCATGAGCTCAGAATATTTTTTACATATTTATAGGATTGAAAGAAGAGTATGCGACAGAGATTGTATGTGTCCCATAAAGCCTAAAATTGTCATTATTTTTTCTTTTACAGAATAGTGCCCAAACCACTTTGCTTACAATTGGTTGGATTAGGGTTAGACATTCAGTCCCTTTAAACAACAAATAGTTATTGAGTCCTAACCACTATTTTGGATGTTAGAGATACATCAGTAAGCAAAACAGACAAAAATTCCTGCCCTTGTGTATCTTTACTCTAGATCTAGTTAATGAGATGTTAACTGTTGCTGTTTCGTAAAAGTTCCTCACATTTAAGTAGGTGATAGTGAAAAATATACTCATTTCTACCTGTAGATGTTTCTTTCTTTAAATATGATACTTATAACTTATGATCATGAGAGGAGCCAGCTCAGGATAGAATTAACACATTAAAGGAGACAGAAGAGAAAGTTAGAAGGAAATTTATTAAGTTTTGTCAATCAACCTGGAAATCTGCCATGCCAAAGACCTCCTAATATAGTCTATAATAAGTTTTATGGCATACTTATACACATATGTTACCCAGTTTAATCCTTATAACAACCCTTACTATTCTCATTTTTCAGAAGAGGAATGTAAAGATTGGAGAAATTAATTTCATAGTCTGCACAGTTAGTGGAAGAGCCACGAAGGGAACCCAGGTCTCCCTAGATCTCTCAGCTCTCTCCTGTTTCTCCCTCTTGTGGAATTTCTAAACAGTGGTAATTGTTAGAGGGAAAGACAGGAAGTCAATATGAGAACAGTTTTTATATCCTGAGCCTGTGTTTAGGCTGTATTACTGAGTTTCATCCTTTTTCTGAGACCCAGAACAATGTTTCATGACTCCCATCCCACCATGAGAAGGCAGTATTTTTCTGTTTTTTAAGGAGTCATTACACTCAAACAGTTGTATTAACATATATAAGGAACCAAGCACTGAAATCTCCGACGGAGGGGCAGACCTTGTCCATTGCTGTAATAGACTCCCACCTAGTCAATGCTCAGTCCTCTCTAGCCTTCCATTCCAATCTCCACCCTGTAACTGGATGATAGAGACAAATTTTCAGTATTGCTACAAAGCCTGTTCAGCTTCACCTTTCCTCAAGCACCCTCCTGCTTTCTCCATCCTGGCCACACTGGACTTTATTAGCCATTAGCTTATGCCAGGAATGATCTTTCTTTCCTTCTAGGCCCAGTAAACACCTACTTGTCTTGAGGGTATTTATTCAAGTTCTCCTTTTGCATGCAAGCCTTTTCTGATATCCCTGACTGGTTTGACCCCTATTGTTTGTCCTCATCAGACCATGCACCTCTCCTTCAAAGCACATGGCACAATCATAGTTTTCCACTAGTTTGTGTGATTATCTGTTTAATTTATCTACCATACTATATTTTATGCTGTAGGAGAGCAGTGGCTACATTGGTCACTATTGTAAACCCAGTACCTGGCACACTACTGGTGCTCAATGAATATTTGTGGAATGAACTGTATAAATGTATGCATGAAATGGCATCTTATATTTATTCAGTGACCCAAAGCATCATGGAAACTTTATCAAGTTATGTCTGTCTGAATCCCTGTAGGAAATACATTAGTGTCTCAAATGGAGCAATTGAGGAACTATTTACATGAGTGTAAATAATTTTAAGGGAAAGTAACAAGGGCTAATGAAGCATCCTTGGGGCTAGCAACAATGGAGAGGGGTTGGTACCCCTAAAACTGAATGGGAAGTGAAGGGAGCAGTTTTGCCTCTAAGAAAATAGCTGTGGTTCTAGAAGAGAGCCACAGGATAGGAGCTGTGTCCACTGTAGACAAACCCAGCCAAACCTGAAGGAACACTCCAGTGTCCAGTGATACAGAATTACAAAAACAAGAAAAACATCATTATCACCAATACTCTCTTCCCTCCTGTGACCTCCATCCAGTGCCTCTCATGCCATTTACCTAGTTAGGTAAACCCAACTGAGAGCTAGAGGGCAGGGAACTAAATGATGTGGTCTGTAGAGGCTGCTTTCCAGGGCACAATGCTGAGTGGAAAATGGAGCAAATGAATCTGGCAGGACAAATAAAAAATATTCAGTTGTTGGTCTTTGAGACAATTCCATCTCTTGCTTTTCTAAAAGAATTACTGAGACAAATAATGCTAAAACGTAACTTGAAAAGTTTTAATTTAATAGACAGAAAGGAATCACTAAAGACTGATAGTTATATGGATAATCAAAACTACAAAAGTTTTCTTATCACAGAAATGCCATGACAAGAATAGATTACTGAAAAGTGTCTGGGATTTTTAATTAGACTTGAGATCAAACTAGCTCTTGTGCTACCTACTTTGGTAGCCTTGGTTTTCTTGTTTGTAGAGTGAGGATTATAATGCCCATCTCATAGGACTGTTGTAAGAATCCAAGGTCTGGCACATGGTAGGTACCCAGGGAAATGGCAACTACTGTGAAAAAGATATGTTGTTATTATCTCCTAGGGCCTAGCACTATGATAAAGTCACTCCTTGGGAGCTTCAGTCATTAGGCAAGCACAGCCACCAGGGAAGCAGCAGTTAGAGATCCAGTGGGCCAGAGAATGATCAAATACCAATTGCACATTAAGATGCACAAGGAAGATTCAGGTCACAAGCTCTAGCAGATATGCTGTGTAAATGGACCACTCCTCCTTCTTGCCCCTTTCCCACTCCACTTCCCACCCACACCCATAGATCTTTAAGGAAACTCCCAGTCCTAAAAGCTAATGCATTGTAGATCATGAGGATTGTGTACATCAGGGAACTACTGAGTCACTCAGCTACGTGCAGTTTAACCACGGGCTACCAAGGCCAATAAAAGCAGGAGCAGTTTAGAACTCCTTAGTGGGCAGTTCTACCTTAAGACAGTAGTGACATCACATTACCCAGCTCAGATGCATTGTGAGAAAGTGACAACTTTTCCCCCACTTAACAAAGCCTGTTTGCTTACTTGGTGCCAAATGGCTCACATATAAACACTGAAGGACAGATTAAAGACCACATTGTACTTTTCTTTGCCATTGCGTGAAGGGCATTATTTTCCAAGTTGATAAGATCTGGAGGGAAGAATAAGGCACAATGGACTTTTATTTTAACCACTAAACACTCACCATATCTCACAGAATGCCCGGGGCTCTGTTCTACTGCTCTTGGTCACAAAGCTTCTGCCATTAGGAAAAGCAAAGACACTTGGCTCAGAATTTATTCCTAGGGTATGGGAAATGAGTTAAGAGGAGGGGTGAAAAAGCAGAATTAGAGGGCCTGGAGGACAAGCTGGAGTGACAGTATTTATGCCTGAAGTCCACTGCATGCAATATGATTCTTGTTCTCAAATTGCATGAGCCATACTGACAGAGAGGGGCAGATGCCACCAGTGTAGATGGATCAGAACATTAGCAACGGGATCAGATGAATCCGACTTCATACACATAGCCTCCCCTGATGCGTCTGTCCTGTGTTGATCTGTGTCTTCTCCATATTTTCTCCAAACAAGGCGAGCAGTTCTTCTATTCTCGCCTCTCTTTTCCCACTTACATGAATGCCTTGTATTGTCACAGTTCACTCTTGGAATTAAAATCACATTGGGCCAGGAGTTAAGAGGCCTACTTCTAACTTTAGCTTTGCTATATATCTTTGAACATGCCCTTTTATTTATTTATTCATTCATTTCTTGTTATTATCATTTTGATGAACCTGTTTAAAATTGAAATATATTGATGTACAATATTATGTTAATTTGACATTTGCATACACATGAAGTGATCTCCGTGATAAGGCTAGTCACCACCTGTTCCCCATACAAAAGCATTGCAGTATTATCGACCATATTCTTTATGCTGTATATTATATCCCTATAGCTCATTTATTTTATGATTGGAGGTTTGTGCCTCTTAATTCCTGTCACCCATTTTGCCTCCCCCAACCTGCCTTCTCTCTGGCTACTACTCGTTTTCTGTATTTATCAGTCTGTTTTTATTTTATTTTGTTTGTTTTGTTTTTCAGATTCTACATGAAAGTGAAATCATATAGTATTTTGTCTTTCTCTGTTTGACTTATTTCGCTTAGCATAATACCCTCTAGATCCAACCATGTTGTTGCAAATGGCAGTTTCATTCTTTTTATGGCTGAGTAATATTCCATGGGGGGAATATTACTTTCTACTTGTTTCTCATACATAAAAATAGGTGATGGGGTTGCAGGAGAATAAAGTAAAATCACTCCAGCTTCTTTCCATTTCCCAGATCCTTCACCCACCTTCTTGCCTTGTATGTGACCATTCTGTTTCAACAGGTCACTTTCTGTGTGAGTGGCAAAGGGTTATCAGGCCTGACTGGTGGATTTCCTTATTCTTACTGGAAATAGAGAGTATATTGCGAGTGAAGGAAATTACTATGAATAACTCTCAGCAAAACACTTCCATTATAACAGGGACATAGTCTCAACAAGGAGACTGACTCTTGAAGATTTGTCTATGAATACTTTTTTTGGTTCAGGAAGGGAAAACAACAACACGGGGCTGTTTGCATTGCAGGGAAGACTCTTCAAGGGCAGAACTGGCTCCAACCTATGATTTCTGAGATTGAATAGACTTCCAAAAGAATCAAGTCCTTCTTCACAGTCCATATTCATTATGAAGCCACTGTATTAATGTACTCGGCAAGGCCGAGGTAATAGTCAGTCAAGTATTTTTAAACCATGTTCCACAGGGCTCCATCCATAGAGGCACTTCAAGTATTCTGCAGATGTTTGGTTTGAATTTTTTTAATATGGTCAGTTTTTTTAAATTCAGATTCTAGTCCTTATTTTGGTTTTCATTTACACCCTCTCTCTTGGAGTACAGTTTTCAGTAGACCTTACCAATACTTAATAATAAATAAGCTTAATTTGTTTTTAGGTCAGGGTATCTCTGAAATAATGATTCCCAAACACCTTGGAGAAAGTATCCATTCTTGATGCCAAATACATTTTTGAAAAGATGCTTCCTTCCTGTGTGCCTTGGTGAAATAACTTTTTGGAAGTCCAGTCTCTTTGGTGGATCCTGAAATCTGGGGAGACTCATTTTGGAGCTTGAGAACTGGAGCCTGGATAGAATAGGAGTTGGGTAAATCAGAGATTCAAGTGCGTGTGTATGTGTGTACAGTAGGAATCATCTATTCATTAACCAAACATAAAACAGTATATATTTTATATGGCTACATATTTTTGTATGTAAATGCATTTTTAAATGTCTGAAAGGACACATATGTAATCCAACATTAGTTACCTTGGAGGAAGCAGGGAGGGGACCAAGATCAGAAAGGTGGTCAAAGAGGATTTTGCTATCTACAGCGTCTGATTTATTTTAAAGGAGAATGATTTATTTATGTTTGATATTATTAAGTACTAACTTAAAATAATGATTTATTAAATCATATGTGAAACACTTTTGAAGGAAGAAAAAAAGAAAAAGAAATCGAGATGACTGGCCCAAGATAGCTGTCCCGATTTCATGCTGTATCTGTCCTGACTGATGTCTCGCTTTGTGCTTTCCCTTGCTCCTTATAACAATCCTCGGTTTACCTACTGTTAAGCAAAACTTTCCTATTCCTTTTCTCAAATATGGTTACTGTCTCTGACCTTGGGAAGAGCTGGAAATGGAACAGTACAGAGACAAATCTCTGTGGTTCTGTGATGTGGGTCTGTGCCAGCTAATTCTGTCAGACAGGCCTAGAGGCAAATCCTGCTCACATCATCGGCTACCTTTGAACTTAGCTTGTAGGATTTTGTTTTCTCATCTCGTAAATAGATATAATTTTATCTGTTTTGTGAGTCTTGTACTGAAGATTAAGTAGTGTATAAAAATGTCTTTCACAGGGCCTGGCACATAGGTCTATAGTTAGAATCAATAAATGTTGGATCCACGTCTTTTAGTTGTCTTGTTCTTTTATACCCCCGGGAACTGTAGTAGGAGCTGATGATCTGAAACAACGGTGACAACAAAAACAAAAACAACAAAGAAGGAAGTGATCCTTGTCTAGGAGCTATGTAAAGAGTTAAATGCAGTTGAGTGGTTTGAGTTCTATAGTTTAAGGGTACTGAGAGGATACAAAGTAAGTAATGATGCCAATAGCTACAGTTTATCAAATGTTTACTCAGTTAGGCCTATGCTGAGTTCCTTTTGTACCCTATCTTACTTAATCATCCCTGTAACCCTTTATGGGATGGGCTATATATTATCCCAGTTTTACAGATAACGAAATTGCAGTTCACTGATGTTAAACTTCTTGCCCCAAATTGCTTATCTACTCAATAACAGAATTGGAATTAGATTTTGTGTCTGCCTGACTCCAAAGCCCATTTTTAACCACTGTTTGGGGGTTGAGAATAGAAGCAAGACATTTTAGAGAAGTTTTATTAGTTCATCTATCCATCCATCCTTCCTTCTACATATCTCAGAAAGGATTTAAGGTAGCTTTTGGAAAAGTAACATTTGAGCTGAGTCCTCAAAGACATGTAAGTGTCAACATAGTGGGGCCAGAAAGGGCTTTCTTGATAAAGGCAACAACCTGAGAAGTAGTATGAAAGGATCCATCAACACATAGCCTTGTGTGTCCCCAGGTAAGGGTGAAGGCAGAGTCTGGAGAGCTAAATTTGGCTGGCTACCTTGTCTGCGATATTTCAAAATTGAGAATTTATTTTGTAGGCAATAGGGAGTTAGTAAGGATAATGACTGTCACAGACAACCGGTTTCATTAACATAGGACCTCACTTCAAGTTTTGGCCCCAAAAGGAAGCACCTTGCTTATCATACTCACTCATTTATGAATAATGTTTAGCAGTTTTCAGAAATTTAATCCAGTCTCTGAGGCTGAAGCTTTAACTTTACAGAGGCTGTTGGAAAGAATGGTCTTCATCCTGTAAAAGCCATTCTCAAGGAGGAATTTAAAAGCTGATTACATATTGGAAATATGTCTAGAATATGTTTTTGTCTTGAGGGATAGGGTTACCAGATTTTGGGAGGATAAGTGGGGAATGCTCAGTTAAATTTGAATTTCAGGTAAATAACAAATACTTTTTAAAAAAGTATGTAATATTTGGGGCATACTTATACCAAAAAATTATTTGTTCTCTATTTGAAATTCATATTTATCTGACATCTGTTGTTTATCTAAAATTCAAAAGTGTAATGTTTTTCATATGATAACCCTCTGAGTTGGCTACTTTGTTTTGATATTTGTAAAATTCCAGATTTATTAAATTGTGGTCACTTCCCCTATAACCCCTTTTTCCCAAAGTGCTGAACTCCTGCAGGACTCAGTGCCAGGAGAAACGTGTGCTGTGTATAGTGCACTGCCACTTCCCACACATCTGGACCTGAAAAAGCATAACCCCAGGGCAATGAGAAACAAAAGAGGAAAATCAAGACATGGGCCTCTGTGAAGTCTTTCAGGGCTGATCTTGGGTGTTTTGTAACCTTCCAGTGGCCTGGCGGCCTAGCCTGAGTGCTTTAATGTTGAAATATTTAAGTGATTGTGTTAGTTTCCTTTTCATAAACCTTATCTCTTCCTTGGAGTGTGTTTTAGTTTGCCTGGATGGAGTTGAGTATTCATTCTGTTGGCTCCCTGAGTCCTCACGTCGGACCCTGTTTCTGTGGGATTCCATTCTTTGCTTATTTGCTTTAGGAAGAGGCTCACTGATAAAGGAGAGCAGCCATGGGGGGGGGGGGGCAGAGGATCCTCTTGTGCCACTGCCCACTAGGACCCGCCTCCTTCTCAGGCTGCAGGCAGTTTACGGATTATCACGGATTGTTTAAGCTGAGAAGCACCTTAACATACTCTTGTAATGGGGTCCCCTTGACACTCCCTCAGAGCAGTTTTTTTGAGTAATTTTACTTTTTGTCATACAGTGTTAGTTCACCTGAAAGATATCACTTGATAAAAGGATTCTGCAGCTAGAAATGAGTTATAAAATTCTTTATTATAGCCCTAGCTCATTACAAATAAGGACGCTTAGAGAGGGAAAGTGACTTGCCAGATATAATGTAGCAGGTTAGTAGCAGAAGTGGGGCTATATGAGCTCAGGTCTTCCAGCTTTTTATTCAAGTGTACCAAGTCCCTAACACTAAGATTCAGCTACACACATTTCAGGGGCCAAGAAAGAGTTCCTTGGCGTTTCATGTAGCTTCCCTGCTTAAGGAGGGTTGGAGATTGTTTTGATTGTTGCTAGGGGTGGTGGGAAGATGTGTGAAGGCTTAAAACATAAATACCTGAGCAGTGCTAGACTGCTATTCTATTCTATCCTATTAGATAAATCTAGATAGGAGTTTGTTTCCTGAGAAGAACATTTCGTGGAGGAGAGCAAAGAACAATCTGGGAGCCTACATTTAGTAGGGATGGGTTGCTTTCAGGGTAGAATTGGATTCCAAGAGCAGGATGTGATCCTGGCATATTTACTTCTTGTTTTTTCTCTAGCTGGTGTTTTTGGTGCTTCATCCCTCTGGATGTGTGGGAGATGTACCATTCTCTTTTCTTTTCCCTCCTTCTTAGGTGAGCACTTGGCTGAGGTACAGAACTTCTGTTCTTATATCCTGTACT
This sequence comes from Camelus ferus, assembly GCF_009834535.1. Taxonomy (NCBI): domain Eukaryota; kingdom Metazoa; phylum Chordata; class Mammalia; order Artiodactyla; family Camelidae; genus Camelus; species Camelus ferus. The sequence goes on along the minus strand of NC_045698.1, from coordinate 23,322,517 downwards.
TGCCTTGTTTGTAACCCTTTCCCTGAGGAATTCTCTATAGTTCTTTTTTAGATCATTCCTCTAGTACTCCAGGCAACAGAGCGGAATCACTAATGCCAGAAATCACAGCCCCAAGTACCTCTTCTACTTCCCTTATATGTAGAGAAATTTACAATGTCCTGAGGGAATAGAATAGCAAGATGTTTAAGGACTTGGAATTTAGATTCCAGACCTGGATTAAAGTTCCAGCTTTGACTTTTAGCAGCAAATGACTTTGGGCAGGTATATTTTACCTTTTTGAGCTCAGTTTCTTCAAAGATGAAAAGGATACATGTTGGGTGCTAATAATAGCCCACTCTTCATAGGATTGTTGTGAGATTTAAGAAATGTATGTAAAGTGCTTTGCATAGTAGCTGGCAAGTGGTAAGCACTCAATAGCTGCTAGTTGCTTTATTACTGTTATTATTATTGATACTTTTATTATTTATTTTCTATTAAAATGAACTATTTTAGGTCTCTTGCACCATGATCTGGAACTTGGTATTCCTATCTTCATGAAAGAAAATCTCTCTCAATCAACAGTTTGGATTTATGTAAAGAGATTTCTTTTTTGCTGCAATAGAAATAGAGAATGAATTTTTCTAAGTTAAAAAAAAAAAAAGAAAATCCTACTTAGCTTATTTTTAATTGTTTTAAATTATGATTTCTTAAGTTTTGGTTCTAATTTCACATCCAGATGAAATCTTTCACCCTGCCACACCACTGATCTCTGTCTCCTTTGATTTCCTGATTTACACATCCTCTGTGCCACATGATCTAGAGAGCATTTTTCTAACATTTTTTCACATAAAGAGTCTCTCTTTTTAAATTATTTTCCCATGAATTTTGTGGTTGAAAGTGTATTTTAAAGCTAATTTTCTTATTAGGGAAATTTCAAACATTTAAAACATGAAAGTAGTGAAAATAGTATAATGAGCTCCATGTATCCATTACCCAGCTTCAGCAATTATCAGTATTTTGTTAACCTTGTTTTATCCATCTCCCCTGTTCCCCTTTTATTTTGGCCAGAGTATTTTAAAGCAAATCACCAGGTATCATGTAAGTTCATAGGTAAATAGTCCGTTGTGTATATTCCATTGATAAGGATTTTTTTCCTTATAATTACAATGCCATCAGTCTAACAAAATTAATGATATCCTTTCATCATTTAACACCCAGTCAGATTTCACATTTCTCTGATTGCCTCAAAAATATTTTTTAGCCGTTGTATCAATAGTTTAGAATCAAGATTCAAAGAAAGCCTACACATTGTATTTGGTTGCTGTATCTCTTAAGTCTCTTTTAATTGATTGAAGTTCCTCTTCCCTTACTTTTTAAAAATTTTCTCAAAATTCAAGACCTAAAACAATTCAGAATGTATTCATTATAAAGAAGTCATTTCCCTATTTAATAAATAAAACATAAATAACTGTCAGTCAGAGGGTCTAGTTAATATAACTAGAATTAACATGTTGAATTGACATCAGTCCAGTTGAAAGCAAAGGAATTTACTATTTTAGTTAATTTGTGCATTTTTATCTTAGAACATATTTCCATTTGGTTTTTTAAAATAATACAGATGGACTTAAGGTATTTGGTCCTAAAATCTGAAGTTGAGACAAACTGATATTTATTATAGAAAGACAATTTCTACTTTTAAATACCTAATATTAAGTGTTTTTCTCAGCAGGCAAACCCCCCTTTTATCTGGAGACCCCCACTCTGTTCTCACTGGTGCTAGTTGAAGATGCTGTCCTGCTCCCTGGGTTTCAGTCTTTGTCTTTAGCCTGTTCGTTGGCAACCCCCAACCCCATGGACTTTGCCTTCCCCATGAGCCTGGACGATGGAGAGGATGAAGGGAGCTTCTTGCCTCTCCTAGGTTTGGAAGGAGGCAGAACATGAACGCAGTGGAGAGAGAAACGATGGAAGTGTCGGAGACAGAAACCCTGAGAGAGACAGAGTCTGCAGAACTAAGTTAAGAGGGACACTTAGCTTTGGCAGTAGAATTTATGTTGTTTTTGGACTGAAAGTAGAGGGAATGTCCAGTCCATTTATAACCCCTTCAAATGAGCTTTATTTTGAGTGTGAGATGGTGTGTGATAATAGCTTGGTCAAAAGAAAAAAAAACCTGAAAGCAAGTTATTTTACAGTAAAACTAGACAAAATTTAAAATACTAGTAGCAACACTTACTGAAGCCCTTGAAGGCAGATAGAAATCTCATTTCAGTTTTCTCTAGCAGCACTTCTCAGCCACGGCTGCACATTGGAATCACCGGGGACCTGGATAAACTACTGATGCTGGACCCTGTCCCCAACCCCCAGGTTCTGATTTAGTCTGGGGTGGGAAACAGCAATCAGTATTTTTAAAAGCTTACCTGGTAATTCTAAATGCACTAGCATTCATGGTGAATTTCTATAATTCTTACTTTACTACCCTCCCCCAGTTTTATTAGTATAATTTTTTGGAACATCCTATGTTGTTTCTCTTTGAACACTTTTCTATGGATTCTGCAAGCTCAAATATATTTTTTATTTACTTATTTTACTGCTTAAAAATTTCAAAGTACACAGTTTTTTAACCCCATTATGCTGTTGCTTTTTGTGGACGATGCTGGGACTCTAAGCATCATTTTATTAAGTTGGTCTTATGGGAAAATACATCCCATTTCAAGCTGAAAACTTACCCAACTAGAACTCAGCTGGCTTTTAATTTGGCACATAGACTAATTTTCATACTCAATAGCATTATGAGTTCTTTGAGGAAGATTAGGTTTGGATACAAGTGATCAAACACCCAAATTAATAGTTGCTTAAACAAGGAAGAAGTTTATTTCTCTCTCATGTATCAATTGGCTGTAAGACATTCAGGGCTGGTGTGATGCTTCGTGGTGTTAGAGACGTGGGCTCCTATTTTGCTAGTCTGCCAAGTGAGTCTTCGGTTTTCACGGGTATCACCTAGTCCAAGATGAATGTAAGAGTTACGTCCATGATGTCCACATTGCAGCAGCAAGAAGGAAGTAGGGCAAGGAGGGGAAAGCTCCCCTTTTTAAGGGCACTTCTCAGAATTAGCAATTCACTTCCACTTATACATGACTGGACAGAACTTGGCTTCAAGTGAGGCTGGGAAACATAGTCCTTATTCTGGGTGCCTGAAGATCAGGCAAGTATCAAGGGACCTTTACTAAGAACAAAGGGAAGAATAGATACTGGGGGGATAGTCAGCAATCCCTGTCTGTAGAGGAATGACCAAGTGTTACACATTATTCTGTGTATCCGATATGCCATCAAGAGCTAACAGGTAATTATCAATTGATTCCAGCTAGCAAGGATTTTTTTTTCTATTAAAAATTTTAAAAATGTATGCAGTATTTTACCCATATGATTTATTGATTTTGTGGCCTATCTTGGGATTCTAAGTGCCATTTTATTACATTGTTTCCACGGGCATCCCATTTTAAGCTGCAAACTTCTATCCAACTAATAATGGCTTTCAATGTCTCAGCTGGTTTTTATTTGTTTTAAGACTGCTCACAACACAGAGTTACTATGTTCTGTAAAATTCTTGTAAGAGTTTGTATGTATGTTTGTATTTTCCTGGGAGTAGAGTAGGGTTCATAGTGTCCATCAGATTCCTTAGTAAATCTATATCTCATAAAACGTTAAGAATCATTAGTGTAAACTAGGAAGGAACTAGGTAGTTTGATTCCGAGCTGGTAAAGCTGCCAAGTTGTTTCTTGTTCTTATCCCCAGTTACTTTAGTAATCTGTTCTTAATCTTTAAAATTCTCTAAAATTCTTTGAAGGGGCTCAGTATACAAATAAATACCCTTTTTTTGGCAAAGTAAATTATAAACCCCCATTGTTTTAAAAGTTTGGATTATTATATTTTGACTTTTTAAATTTCAGCTTTATTGAGATATAATTGGCATACAATTATAAGATATTTAAAGTGTGTGTAGTAGTGATTTGATGTATATATACACACATATATATCTGTGGATATATACAATATATGCATAATGTAACATGTATATATTATATGATACATATATTATATTATATATACATATTATATTGTGTGTGTGTGTATATATATATACACACACATGTATTTGAAATATATATGTACACACATTGTGAAAAGATTTTCCCCATCAAATTAATACATCTATCACCTCACATGCTTATATTTTATTTTTTGGTGAGAACATTTAAATTCTATCCTCTTAGTAAATTTCAGTTATCAACTCTAGTTATCATGTTTTACGTTAGATTCTTAGACTTTATTCATTTTATAGGTAAAGTTTGTGCCCTTTTACCAACCTCTATTTCACCTACCCCTGGTCTCTGGCAACTGCTTTTCTACTCTCTTTTATCAATGAGTTTGACTTTTTTTTTTTTTTTTTGACTTCACATATAAGTGATATCATGTCATATTTGTCTTTCTCTGTTTGGCTTATTTCACAACATTCCATCCATGTTCACAAAGGGCAGGATTCCCTCTTCCTCATGGCTGAATAATATTCCACTCTGTGTGTGTGTGTGTGTGTGTGTGTGTGTGTGTGTGTGTGTATTGAGTCTCTTTAGCCATTCATCCATTGATGGACAGACACTTAGGTTGTTTCCATATCTTGGCTATTCTGAATAATGCTGCAGTAAATATGAGAGTGCAGTTATCTCTTTGAGATCCTGTTTTCATTTCTGGGTATATACTCAGAAGAAGGATTGCTGAGTCATATGGTAGTTCTGTTTTTAATTTTTTGAGGAACCTCCATACTGTTTTCCATAGTGGCTGCACAAATTTACTTTCTCCTCAGCAGTGCACAAGGGTTCCCTTTTCTCCATGTCCTCACCAACACTTATCTGTTGTCTGTTTGATAGCCATTCTGACAGGTGTGAGGTGATATCCCATTGTGATTTTGATTTGCATTTACCTATGATTAGGGTTGTTGAGCACCTTTTCATATACTTGTTAGCCATATGTATATTTCCTTTGGAAAAATGTCTATTCAAATCATCAGCCCATTTTTCAAATGGATTTTTTGTTTTTTGGGTACTGAATTGTATGAGTTCTTTATATATCTATATATATATTAACCTCTTATCAGATATATGATTTGCAAATATTTTCTTCCATTCCAAAGGTTGCCTTTTCATTTTGTTGATGGTTTTCTTTGCTTTGCAGAAGCTTAGTGTGATGTAGTCCCACTTGTTTATTTTTGCTTTTGTTTTCTTTGCTTTTGTTGTCAAATCCAAAAAAATCATTGCAAAGACCTATGACAAGGAGCTTAACCCCCTATATTTTCTTTTCAAGAGTTTTATGATTTCAGGTCTTACATTCAAATTGAATCCATTTTGAGTTGATTTTTATTGTGGTGTAAATAGTGGTCTAGTTTTCATTTGTTTGCATGTGTCTATCCAGTTTTCCCAACACTATTTATTGAAGAAACTGTCTTTTCCAGATTGTATATTCTTAGTTCCTTTGTCATTAATTAATTGATCATATATGCATGGGTTTACTTCTGGGCTCTCTATTATAGCCCATTGATCTATGTGTCTGTTTTTACGCCAACACTGTACTGTTTTGGTTACTACAGCTTTGCAGTATAGGTTAAAAACAGGAAGTGTGATGCCTCCAGTTTTGTTCTTCTTTCTCAATATTGTATTGGCTATTTGGGTTTTTTTTTTTTTTTTTTTGGTTCCATATACATTTAAAGATTTTTTTTTAACTTTTCTTAGACTGAATTCTAATTAGATATTTGGGAAAATTAAGACAGCAACATTACTATTACTTGGGCTGTAAAGAGAAATAACATTTCTTTTATATTCAGTCAAATGTTATATATGCAAGAGATGCAAGATACTCTAATTTTGGTGATAGCCACAGGTTCTGTGGAAATATTTTTGAATATTGTCTGGATATATGGAAACAATTTAAATATATTACAACTTTCATTTTTCCTAATAATTAAAAACTAAGAATGTAATTAAGTGTATGACAGTCATGGATTATTTTATAAAGGGTTTCTGAACTAAATAATAGCTAACAGGAGAATATACAAGGGGCACTTATAGCTACTTTGAGTAAGTAGCTATAAAATCATTTTTTAGGGATTTCTTGTTATCTGTCTTGCCATCTAAATGTAAACTTTCTGCTTTATTTTTAGTTAATTATGTTGTAAATTATTAATATCAAAAGTATCATTAAAATGTGCTAAAAAGATACTGATTTAGAACTCCCTATGTAGACTTAGTGTGACTAGCAGATGTAATTGGTTTAAATAAAATCTGAGATATTTTTGTTTCTTAGTCATCTACAATCTAATTAGGAAAACAAGAAAAATACACATGAAATTATGAGAAAACAGTGAGTAGTGATTAAATGACATACTGTGCCATACAATCACTACTTAGGTACAGAATCTATTAATATGAGCTGAAGTAGTCTGTCTTGTGGTTCCTGATAGAGTTATGAAATTACTATCCCAGTATCTTTCCAGATGAGCTGTTTGGTTAAAGGTTAAATTCCTCCTGCCACATATTAGAAATTCCAGCTGTAATTTTTATTTGGAAATTTCTCTCCCTTTTCCATTAATGTAATCCCACCCTAACCACCCACCAGAGAAAACAAACAGGAGTCTTTTGTGTGGTGATGTTATTTTGAGAACAAAAGAACATGACACATGCAATTAAGCTGAATATTTGAATGTCTGCATGATGCTGTAACTGTGGTTCTTTGGACAAGAATGGCAAGCATCCATCTTGGGAGTCACCATACTAGTCCAATAGTGAAGGAATCTTTGGACTTTAAAACTGGTTCCCTTGTCAGGATTCTCTTTTTGAAGGGAGAAAAGAACCTGAGAATGAGGGTGTGTGTGTGTGTGTGTGTGTGTGTGTGTGTGTGTGTGTTTGTACATACAGAAGTGGTAGTGTCAAATTTTACACATGGGGCAACAATTCCAAGGATTCTTTCCTAATAACATTTAGTGAAGGATGAAGTCTTTGTATTTCAGCTTGCCAAATTATGTAAGAGAGATGGACTGTTGAAACTAGCATCTGATACCTAGGGAGTCCACTGCTGTTACAAAACTTGATGTCTTTTATTCACCAGAGTAGACCAGATTGTAGAAACAAACTATGCCAAAACCCAAGTGGCTTAAAATAACAAGAGTGTTCATTGCTCCCACTACATGTCCACCGTGGATCAACAGAGGGCTTTGTTATGCAATGTGGTTGTCCTCATTCTGAGACCTAGGTTGGCAGAGCAGCCTCCATCAGGAACATTGCTGGTCAAAGTGGCAGAGGGAGAAAAAAACAACTCTGTGGGTTCTAGCATCTGCATCAGTCTTTGACTTGGAAGTAACACAAATCAATCTTGAGGTTAGAGTTTAATCAAATTTTATTTAACAACTCCAATGAGATAGATACAGAATCTTATATTTAGGACCTCAAGTTCACCTGCCTAGAATGAAGGTGTGTGCAAAAATGACTGAAGGCTTAATATGAATGAGCCAGTAGTGTTACCTGACAGGCAAAAAAGCTAAGGCAATTTCAGGTTGGAGTAATAACATCCATAATTGGACCATAATCCAAAATTGGTCCCTAACAGTTCCACCATACTCCCTAGTGGTTAGACCATTCCAGAATTATATATTCAGGTTTGATACCACATTTGGAGAAAGATATTCATAAAGAGAAATGAGTCTAGATGAAAACAAGAGGGTCAAGATTTATAAATACTGTAAGACGAGGAATGGTTGAAGAAACAGGCTGTTTCACCTAGCTAAGAGAAGACAGAGAAGTGACATCCTCGCTGCCTCTAAGAATGTAGAGAAGGCATTCAGCCTATTTCTATATACAACACAGGCTAGAATGGGGTGTATGAGTGGAAAGTAAAGGGAGGAGGATTTCAGCTCAGTACTGAGAACTTAGTAATAATCAGAACTGTCCAGCAATAGCACAGACTGTAGGGTGCAGTTCCGAGCTCTGTGAGAGGTTCTAACTGAATGTACTTTGTTACTGACTGTGATCCCCTGTTGTCTCTGACTGAATTTTATTCTTATATAGTTGGCTGCATTTCTGTTTCATACAGTTAGGAGGCTATTTGAATCTTACTTGGCATTTTTTATATTGATAGTTGGTCTTGAAAAATTGTTTTTGATAAAGAAAATGAATTTTTGAAAATCTCTGTCAGGGATCATTAAATGATACACATTGGATTCCGACTGACTGTATTCATATCCTAGCTCCTCCCTTACAAGCTTTATGTCCTTCGCGATTTAGTTACTTAATGTCTCCTAGCCTAAATATGTGCCTCTGTAAAATGGGATTAATTACATTGCTGAGAGGATTAAATTAAATGAGTTAATGCACATAAAAATCTTCTGAATGTGCTTGGCACAGAGTATGCACCCAGAACATGGAGGTTATCATTGTTACTAATCCTTCTTCTGGATTTTGACTAAGGCTAATGTGGTACTTAGTAAAGTCTTTTCAATTCTTAGTCTCAGCTTCTTTTTACTATTTCTGTTGAGTTGCTTCGGGTTTGTCAACTGAAATAAAATGCACAACCTAAAAGCTGAGTGTTGTGTTGTATTTGGTGGACTTCCTGAGGACGTGAGCCTAGGAAGCAGCCTCTCAGATGGCACTAAGAGACTGTTCAGCCCAGGCAAGCGAGAAGTCAGAATATATAGTTTTTTGTGGTTTTTTTGTTTGTCTGTTTGTTTTGGCAACAAAGACCAGATAGTCAGAACACCAAAAGATTACTGTTAATTAAAGAAAACCAGATATCTCAAGTTAAGGAATTTAGTGCTTTTCTGTGTATGGGAAGATGCAAACGTCTGGGCTTATTGAAATCATTCCCTTGATATGCACCTAGCTATCTAGGGCTAGTATCCTGTTCTTTCACACCCTGAGTTCCCTCAGGGGCCACTGTTAAAGGCGGCAGCAGAGGCCAGGTTGCCTGCTTGTCTGCATCCCGAGCTCCCTCTGCTCACTGTCGGGGCGGCAGTAGCGGCTGATGATGGCCACATCATCCTTTTTTTTTTTTTTTACTGCTATGGCTGACAATATTTTTCATTCACAGGTTTCAGGGTCAAGTCAAAAATATTAATGGTTTTACTATTTCTCCATTCACTTACTTTCCTCACACTCAAATGTTCTGCAGTCAGGTTTTCTGATGACTTCTGTAGCTGCCATTACTGGTTATGTGTGTAGTAAAACCCATCACATTGCACCATCCAAATGTCCAAGTGGTATTTGAACAACTGCTTTTATTGCTCCAAGCACACTTCAGAGTTGGGAGCCGTAGACCTACTCATGTGTAATGTCCCTTCTTAAGTTTTCCCTCACATTTGAAGGCCTTTTAGTTTTTCTTTGACCATTAACCAGAGTGAGGCTTAGATAACCCTATTAGCTTGACCTTTCCATTAGTTCACAGAAAACTCAAAGAAATCTCACCCAAACCACTTTTGGGTGAAAACAAGCTTTAGAACAATGGCATTTGCCAGCATTGAAATTTGTGCTTTTTATGGCTCATTTTACCCCTGGCAGTGACAAAAGAATTGTTATACCCAGGAGTCTTTTGGAAGCTATTGGCTTTAAAAGTCCTGCATTAGATTAAAATGTGAATAATCATATTGTATGCATGTTCTGTTTTGCAATGCTCTGCTACAAAAGCCAATTTACAAAGGCTTTTTTCTTTGTATGTAGATAGAAGGCTTGCATCCACCTCTTTCTTACCTGTTCTGCTTAGATGCAAGCTTGTCTCTGTTTCTCACTGGTCCAAGCTGATGGCTTTATTCCTAAGGTTTGTAAACAATTAATTCTCTACGTCTCCACAGGGACTAATGAAACCCAACTACATTGTGATATGGAGAAGCATGAGGCCTTCGGAATTTATGAATCATAGCAATCAAATCTGGAAATAGTCATGTAGCCTTTTGCCTGAAAACATATTGTTGAGAATTCAATTATGGTTACTGCTCTTCCCTAGTGCCAGTTTGATTGTAAGTCAATTAAAAAACTCATGCAGCCTTTGTGTGAGGACACTTATGCTGGCAAACACTCCTGTGTTACAGACATTTATTACTAAACTGAGCAAACGTTTCCATAAACGTTCAGGTTTTTTTTCCTTCGGAACAGTCCTCAAAGGACATTTTACACATGGTGTCCCCATTCACTCACATTCATCTGCACTCCCTTGACTAATTGGTGTTAAAGTGATGATGGGGGTGTGTTTTCAGTTTTTTGGGGGGAGGGATTTACATTTTTTGCAGATGGAAACTAATCTTAATTTAAACTAATCTTAATTTTTAAACTAATCTTAATTTTTCTTTAAACTAATCTTAATTTTCCTTAGCAAACTTGAGATTACTGTGCTAATTTTTATAATGGGATTACCATAATTTTTAGAGTGGGGAAAGTGTGAAGATATTTGAATTTCTCACTCTGTATAGATGTTCTTATATGCAAGAGGGAATTGCTAGCGAGAGAAATTCAGGTAACTTAATATTAGTAACTTTCATATGAAAGCTATTTAAAGCATTAGATCTCTACTTCTTCGCTTATAAAATAAGACTGAGAATGGCACTGTCTCAAAGAATTCTTGTAAAGTTCCAAGGAGATTGTGCACTAAGCATTTTACCCAGTGCCTATGGCATTGTGAGCGGGTGGCAATTTGTTCCTCCTAAACTTGTGAGGTAGGAGCTGTGTTGTTTCCTGGACTCTCCTGGTGAGGAAACTGAAGCTCCCAAAGGATTAACAGGGACTTTTTAAGGTCATATGGCTAATGTATGGTCGATAGTGGGATTTCATTCTGAGAGTCTTAACTCCTAGTCCTGTGCTCTTTCACTTCGGAAGGTCAGGGGGAGTTAATTAGTGGATTGCTTGACACAGTTTAAGCAGTATTGTTTAATCCTTGCTGTTCACTAGAACCACCCGTGAAACTGAAGATCCACGTAGATGTTTTGGTTCCAACAATGGAGATTCTAATATAGTAGATCTGGTGTGGAGCCTGGAATTTGTAGTTATAAATTCTTGATGCTATCAATGTGCTGCCTCTCCTTTGTTATCTATTTTTTTATATTTCTGGAACTCCTTTTGAATATATGTTGAAGCTGTTCCTTCTAGCCTTTATATCTATTCCCTTTGCCTTTTTCCTTTTTTAAATCTCTGTGCTGCATTGTTTGTTTCCCTCATATTCCCCCCCCCCCTTTTTTTTAAGTTTGTTTCTCTTGGTGTTTCATATAATAAGCTTTCTTCTATGCTGTGTGACATTTGGATGCCCATTCATATTTTACTGACATACTCTGAATAAACTTCTCCACATGTGGAAAGGGCTTGTCGAAGTATGCTTCATTGTAGAATGATCACGCAAGGGCCTGACCATTTTTCAAATACTTTTTCTTTGACTTTTAGTATTAAGAGGACCTGAGCCAGACTTTTCCTTTGGGGTTTCCCCAAAGAAAAATTCTCTAATCTCTTGCCCTACGGATATAACATAGATTTTAGCACTGTGAGCAAGAACCTGGGAGTCGTAGACTTTTACTTAGCCTACTGTTTACAGTATGGAACTGCTGCCTTCAGCTGTGCCTGATGTCCCTGAGTCTATAGTCCTTCAGTTTCAGTCTGTTTATAAAAATCCATGTTCAGACTTACGCTGGGTTCAGGTAGAGACAGTCTCCTGGCTCTGCATGGTAGGAGAACAACTTTTTTTTTTCAATGACTCCTCTACCAGTATTTCCCCACGTGTAGAGCTGCATGATGCATCTAGTTCCTGATTCTTTCCGGGGCTCCACAGTGTGAATCTGCATTCTATTACTCTCCAACCCCCAGCTCCACCAGCCCACCACTTGTAGGTAGTTAAATTTTTGCTTTATCTAGTATGTTGTCTGGGTTAAGACTGCACGTGTCAGGATTTGATGGCTAAAAGAGGGAAAGGCATGAAACTTCCTTCTTCTTTTCCCTCTTTTTCTTTCTCACTATTGTTCTGCTTCCTAGGATCTTCCTCCATCCACTCAGATCTTTCCTCTTCTGCTGACCCCCAATACCAGTGCATAACATAGCTGTAAGCAACAGGGATCATGTCTGTAAAGGGTAACCTGAGAAACTCTAAATGTATGCCACTAGCCCCAATGCTATAAGCCACATTCCTGTCTATCTACCAATTACATCTCAATCTCCAAAGTTCAATCCTCTTAGAAAAGCTTTAGGGACCGTTTTTGTGTAAGTGAATAAATCTTCCTTTTGTGGACTCAGAGGAATCTTAAAATGTCCTAGTGTTTCCTTTCAGGATCAAGGGGAGAGGACATGGGAAGGGTTTTCTAAACCTGATTTCCTGTTTACTAGCAATTAAGAAAAATTCTGAAAACTAAAATTATTGGCAAGGCTGACAGATAATTTTGTGTTACTCAGATGGTCAGAGTAGAAGGAAACTGGTCAAAAGTTACAAGTGATGGCTATAGAAGTGAAAGGAGGCAGGGCAGATTAATCCTAGAAAAACATGCTAGTAAGGCCTTCTCTTTGTTTCTTTTTCTTTTCAAATTCTGTTTCCTCAAATTCCAAATAATAAATGATTCAGAGAGGAGATTCAACTGTCTTTTTCTGAGTCCTAGCTTTGATGATGTTTAGGTATATAAATTTGAACAAAGCTGTAATAATTGGAACAATGTGATACTGGTACAAGCATAGACAAATAGACAAATGGAACAGAAGAGATTCTAAAACATATTCACTAAAATGATTTATGACAAAAATAAAACTGTAACTTAGTACTTAACTTCTATCTCAGTGTCTTTGTATGCAAAATAGGAATAACTGTATCCCTGTGGTAGTGTTGTGAGGATTAAGTGCATTAATTCAAATGTGCTCAGAATGGGGCTTGGCATCTAATAAATGCTTAGTAAATTTAAGGTACTCTTTTTGTTCTCTTTATTTCAGTATGACTTTTCCTGGTTCCAGGCCTTAATCGGCTTACTTTGAAATTTCATGCTCCTCATTCTGCACCACTTCTTGCTTTGCTACCAAATTCTTTTACATGCATTAGTGTATTCCCACCTCTTTGAGGATGGAGACCACATAGAACACATGCAATTGCTTCTCTAGGTCTCATGGCATACAGCACAATGTTGAGCTGAAGGTGAAATTCAGTCTGTGCTCATCAGTTGACTGAGCAGTAGCTTACGTTGGGGGTTAGACATGCTCGTCAGGTGATCTGCTTTTAGCTTTCTAAAGCATAAGGTTAGAGCAGTTCTAAGTTTTTTAGGCCTAATCGATATCAGAAGCATTTGCTATTTTTACCTTTTTACTAAATGGCCCTGGATTTTATAAATTCTTAGGGATTGTACCTGACAGAATCTGTCCAGAATTAAATGCACAGCAAAGAAAAGTAAAAGCTTGTGGTTCTTGACCTCACTTTCACTTCCAGAGACTCAAAAGAAGACAAGAAAGAGCTTAAGGTTTTTTTCATTTATGAATGGGTAAAATTTTCACATCCATATTGTTCCTTCGGGACTGTTAGGTTTTTGTATTTTATATGACAACCTAAAACTACAAGGTTTTTTTTTTTTTCCTCTCTTCATTTTTTCCCTTCCATTTCTACACTACCTATTGTCGCTCTTAGAAAAATCTGTTTTTTTCAAAGTCTTCCTGCCTTCCCAAGAAAGGACCCATGTCTGTTGGTTACCTGGAAGGTGGCATGTTGCCCTTCTTCCTGTTTCAAACTAGTCTCATGGTGCTTGCTTTCCTGAGAGGCAGCCAAAACTGCTTGCTGAAATGGTCATTTGTGAATACAGTAATTCTCAGGAGGCATAAATTCATATCCTGTTCTTACTGTGTATTTTATTAACTGTTAGAGTTATTCTATTGCCAGGCCCTGGCTAGAACCTGATTCAGTGCCCAGTGCTAACAACTGTCTTTAAAGACTTATGAATAGGGTCATTAGTAGAAACACATACTTTTAGTATTCCCACCACCCCTCTCCCTCCTGCTCACTGTTACATGCACAGGCAGTTTGTGATGAGTGTGTGGTTACTATGCACTTTCCTCATTTTATTTTAGTTGACATGTGGATACATCTGTTTGTTTAAACTTTATTTTTCATAATCAAGTCACTCTTATACCCTGGCCTCTAGTCTTTAAATAGCATGAGCCTTCCCAGATTATTTGTTGTAAGAGTTTTTTTTTTCCTTCTTTTTAACTACGGCCAAAAAGAATAAGCCTAGGTTGTGATGCAAGCAACCAGAAAGCTAAACTGTTGCCTATTGTGCATTAGCAGAAGTTTAACTGCAGCAGGGTCCTGTTGTAGACATAATAACACCATGGAACACACTTTAATTCAATGGCAAACTTGATGTTCACCTCCCAGGTGGCTCAGGATATTCAATCTTAGCTTCATTATCAGAGAAATATGAAAATAAAAGTTAGAGAGGCAACTAATCTTTGTTTTTCCTCAATTTTACTTAAGAGAGAGACTAGATAGTTGAGTAACAGATTATTCCTTCTGTTTCAAGATGTAAACCATATCATGTTACAGCATATGATGAGAAATCTGGGAAAGAAGCAATATCATGCAAAAGTTGATTTGGTGGTGACTGGATTTCCACTCAGACTCTATAATAATAAGCGGTGAACATCATTCAGATAGCTCAAAGTATCTGTAGCACAGGGCTTGAATTCAGTTCAAGTAGTTCATTCAACATGCCAGCCTGGTAAGTGAGAAAGTCAGTATAATGATGGCAAGATTTATAGTTGTAAGAGTCTGTCTACAAAAGATGTATGGCAAAGAAATAGAAAACTCATGCTTTTTGACCTTCATGTAAGAATAAGGCACACCAAGGGAAGATTGTTGATTATATGCTTAATTTTTTTCTCAGTCTCATTTTACACATCCTGTTTAACTATGCATTTTATATTCTGTGCCCTTAAAATGGATAACAGTATTAAATTGGACCTGAGAATGCTATTTAAGTCCATGTAATTATTATGTATTGACTGCTGACAAGAAGTATTAACAAGCCATGTATTTTATGGAAGCAGTTTGAATAATGCTTAAATGCACTGGATTTGGAAGTAGACAGAGTTATGCTGTTTCTTTGCTGTAGGAACGCGAGCAAGCTTTCTATGAATCAGTTTCTCTTTCCATAAAGTTTGAATAATAATGGTATCTACACGATACCAGTCTATTCCAGCGTCTTACAATTCATACCATACTTAATAGGAGAACCAAGTAGCATTCTTATAAATGTTTGTTTTGATATTTGTTCAGGTTGAAGCCTTTTCATGTTCTGTTGACTACCATATTCCTGTGCTAGTTGTTAATCATGATGCAGATGGCTGATAGTGTGGGTGATGCCACTGTATACAACAGAAGTTGTGTCCAAAGAAGTGTGCTACAAACTACATAGCAATGACTTGGAGTCTTCTTGAGTAAGAGGACCAGAATGGTATGTCACCCCCTCCCTGCCCTGCACACATACATACACACATACATAGTACTAGTTTTACTTCTTATCTGTTATTTAAGAAAATCCATAGTGGAAAAAGATATTATGAGTGTCATAAAGCTTTTAGTGAAGATGTATTTTATTAAGCACAATTTCATCTTCATACATTTGAAAGGTAGCAGTGCATATGTGAGAGAAATTTTTTCAGTCTAGGAAATGAAGTGTGTCCCATTTATCATTATGAGTAATTCAGTGAGAATATTGGTGGTATTTTACCCATAAAAATCTTTCATTCATTATGCATGTTTTTGGATCTAATTAAAGATAAAAATGACAAAGATTGGTGCACATTTCATTTTTTTCTACTCTCCTTGTTGGTAATCCCCACGAAGGATCCTGGTAGATCACCAAGAGGAAGCATAGTAAATGTGGAAGCTTCATACTATGTTCTGAGCCTCAGACCACGCTGCCTATCTTTAAATCAGAAGGTGTTTGTAAATAACAGCAAAGGGTTTATACATAAAATTTTTTCTCTATGCAAACTTCTTTATATAGCACCAAAATTTCCTGGTTCATGGGTCGTCTTTAACTTAAAAGAAAAAAAATTCTGTCCTCTATAGCATAGATCACTCCATGAAGGAATACCTAAAAATAAAACAATCCATTAACAAAAGTGTATTTATGAGTGTTTACTGTGTGGCTAGCAAGAAATCATTTGTTTCTCTCATCCATTTATATGTTCGCCTTAGGTCAGTAATGAATGTCAGTTACTGTGGATGTAGAAAGGAATTTTTATATTGAAGAGCTGCATTTTGACTTAGAAAGTTGACCTAGGTTCTGTAGAAATGGATTGCTCTTTGATAGATACTTTCCTTTGCATAGGTAAATGCACTGTTGTTTTTAATCATTTTTATATTTATGGAGGAGAAGCTGATTTGTATCTTTTAGGGGCTGGTGAATATTTTTCTGCCCATATGAAGAACTAATCAAATAATTATGCATGTGGTTCAGTGTCTCTGTTAGACTACGGGGAATGGGAATGAGGGGTTAGAGCATTGGAAATTGATGTACTAAAGATACCAAGAGACTGCTTGTCTTGAGTAGTACTGATAGATGGAGAGGATAACCTTTTTAGTCCCTAGTAGGCCTGTTTTCTTGTTGTTTTTTATGGGTTTTTTTTTTTTTTGCATACAGAAATGAAACATGGAGATTTGATTTGGAAACATAATATAGTCAAATCTCAACTAGTTTACTTGGTTTGAAGTGGGAAGCCCCATAAAAAAGACTGGCAGGACTCCCAGGCAGGGCCACTACTCTCCTTCCAGCACCATTCGGTTCCCTGGCCCAGCGGCTTTATCTCACTTTTTGTCTCTGAAAGGGCTAACTTCTAGGATAGTGGTCTCACTTCTGATTGGTCCATTTCCCTCACTCCTGATTGGTTATTTCTCTCCCCCCGATTGGTCCATTTCGACAAAGCCTGTTCCTAATTAGTCAACTTTTGTTATACTTTATTTGCATATGATGTTGCAAAGTGTAAACTGGCAGCCTATAAAAGCCTGTGTAAACCTACAGACAGGGCCCAGAGATTAGAGCATTAACTCCTCTTGGCCCTCTGGTGTAATAAACCCGATTTCTCCAACTCTCCCAGTGCTGCTTGGTCTTTTGTCCCGAACCAGGTTGCTGTCATAACTGAGCTGTAACATGGAGCTATAACACTGAGCTGTAACACATTTTCTTCTGCAACATTTCGAATGGCTATATTGGGCAACTGATATTCCTGGTTATCATAAAAGTCAGAGTATGGTATGTATACATTGTTAAAACACAAGTCTTTAAAGGACTATTTTCCTTGCTGTGGAAACTATTCATGTACCTCTGCTGTTATTTTCCTGGGGAAGATTGGAAATTGCAACTCTCTGGTATCAGCCTTAATATAAAATATGTCTAAGATGCTTTTATTAGTTTTTATTAATTCCACGAATCACAGACCTTTCTTGGACATTTACCATGTTAAAGGCACTGCAGCTGATAGTGAATATACAAATATCTGTGATGTGATGAAATGTGAAGTTTAATTAATAGGCTTTTTTTATATTCCTAGTTTAGCTGGCAAATTGTACCCTATTTAGCAGTCATACCATGGCTACCTGTTACAGCACATGCCAAATTTGTAGCTTCTAACTTTGAAAGGTCTCATCTGGAGTGAGATAGGGATGATTTGAGGACAAGATACTGACAGACTAAACAGATTTCTTATCCTATTTCCAGATATGGTAAAAGCCCCACTGAATTGACACAGAGAAGGAGCATTCAGAGAGGAAGAGGAGAATTAGCTCTGTGCTCTGCTTTCAGCATCCCAGTGGGGGTGAGCCTGGGCAGAGGGCACAATAACATTCCTGTTGAGATTTTTAGGTGTCCAAGAATAGAGGAACTTGTGCTCTCCCTTCCCTTTTGGAAACTTGGGATGTGGCAGTCTCACAGATATGTCTTGTGTTATCTTTGATAGGTGAGTAGGATACAGATGGTGGCTTCTGTGTCCCAAATGACTATTGTAGTGTGGTGGATATTACAAAAGTTGAGAAGGAAGAACAGTTACCTTGACCTAGGCTTGTTGGAGAAAGTTTAAATGTTTTTCTACCTTAGTAAGTTTGATATAGGGAATGTAATATTATGTTGGCTAGTTTGAATTAATAAAATGTTAATTACTCCCAGAAAATGAGCAGTAATAGTCTCGTTTTCTCCCTTTTTTGCACACATAGATAATAAAAAATCTATTTCCTATTAACTGGAAAATAGCGTAAACTTTTTTATTGACTATTAGTACACCTTTTCTTTCTTCAGTTATTAAACTACTCTAGACTTGATGGTTAATTGTTTTCTTTTTTCTTCCTCCAAAACAAAAAAACAAAAAAAATGAGGTAGCAGAAGTCCTAATCAAGTACTATCTATCCAGTATGTAAGATAGAAGAGCAACAATAGTCTCTAATAGAACAAATTCCAACCATTGCATTTTGGAAATAAACCTAAGTCCTAATAATCACTCAGATCATAGGGCACACATATCCCTTGAGGGTTCCCCCCAGCCATAACTCATATATTTCTTCCAGATGTTCCTCAGTCTCTAAAAACACAGAGCAGTCACTGAAAAGGTACCACTACCATAAATTTTGCCTGCCCCAGAAAATCTCCAGGTAAGAGCCTCCTTATATCCAATTTCCATTCTAAGAGTAAAGTAATAAACCAAATTACAGCAAGCCAATACAACTCCTCCCTCACTCTTTTCCCTTGCAACTTGACCTTACTGGGGCTCAGAAAAACAATAAAAAAAATTACCATTGAATTAACTGTAAACTGTACCATATGAACTGGAAATAATGACTTTAATGTTTGCAAAAGCCCTTGAGAGAATGTTGCTTAGATTTACTTACTGATCCTTTATATTAAACTTACATCCTTCAAAAACTATCAGTTATTTAGTGGATTTGGAGGATAGCATAGAGTTTCATAATGTAAACTTGAATTCAGAGTTTACATTATACAACTATTCATAATTATACCTGGTCTTTTTGTCTTTTCTAAGATTAATAACATTTTTCTAACAGTCTATTTCTGGCAAAGTTACAGACTGAGGTGTGACCTTTCACCTTAAGCAAGCAATTATGTAACTACTTAATAGTAATCACTTTACCATCTGCAGTCCATACTAATTTAAAAGACACCTGATCCTCAATTCTGGCGTGTGGCTCCAAGTTCAGCCTTTCTTTTCCTAGTTCAGCAGTGGTCATTTCTACTCTGGTGACTGTGACTGTCAGTTTGGAGGATGGAAAAACAGACCATTAAGTGGAGCTTCATTTATTCTGAACTAATTAGCTCCACCCAGCTTTATTCCTATCCTACAGAGCTTAGTTCTCAGATAATCCAGGCTTTCATGTTTCTTCATCCCATTTTGTTCCTTTAAATAGATAGACCATTTGTATTAATCTTCCATTGTGATGTTTTCTAGTCTTGAGTGAGATTCCAATGAGTTCTGGAGGAAAAGGGGACAATGAAAGGCCAAAAATCTTTTTGTAGATATAGATTGCTTTCCCTGTCTCCATGGAGAGACAAGGCTATCCCTTGATGGGTGTTAAAATAATATAAAAATTCCACCCAGACCTGGATATGAGGAAAGCATTTAATTTTTGTTCCAGCATGTAGCAGACTTTTACAGCAGAGTAAAAAAAAAAATCACATTTTCTGACAGCCCAAACACCTTTTTAATGTATTGGTCATTGCTGGTGCTGAGGAGGGAGGGGAGCAGAATGGAGATGTTGGCAATCAGAACACCTTTTTTTCCTTTTCAGTTCAACAGATGTTTGGCCTGAGAGTCTCCACTTTAAGGCTTTTAAAAATACTCACTATCACCTTCTCATGATAGTTACACATGAAGGATTTGAATTCCATCTCCCCTCCAACCTGCCCTGGTCTTCTAAAGTGCTTAATACACCTTCCTCTTCATATTCTATCTTTGCTTCCATTCCTCCCAACTCTCTGTACCATCTCATGTCTTTTCACACCAAGGCATCTACTTTGTTGGATTTAAATGATTTGAGCTTGTTGTCAATGTTGACATCATCCCCGGGTATTTGGCCTGTGTCTGTGCCCTGTGGGGCATTCTGCATGCTTCAGGATAAAGAAAAGGGTGAGAAGCATAGAATTTGTGACCTATTTCTGGCAACTCAACCTAATGAACAGTATTCATGGAAATTTAAGAATCTGCTCTCTGGACCTCACTGCTTAACTGTAATATTCTGGAAGGTCCTTAGAAATGAACTGTTAGTGCAGAAACATCCCTGATTAATGATGCAGAATGATTCTGCATCCAGCCAAGATATAATTATGGAAACAGTTACAGAAGATATGTGATCTACAAAATAATTCCCTAAATATATTTCAAAAACTTACTGGGCTTAGTTGTGCATGATATATATATATATATATGTGTGTGTGTGTGTGTGTGTGTGTGTATGTATATATATGTATATGTGTATGTATATATACACACACATGTTATCTATCATATGTGTATATATATAGTATACATATAGTATAACATATACTCTATATGTGTATATACTATATGTATATGCTATATTGATATTTGTGGTACCTATCTATACTATAAATATGGTGTATATGCTATATATGGATGTGTACTGAATATATGTAAATATACTATATATGCTACACCAAGTATAACATATTTACACATATAGTGTTTACTATATATATAGTGTAGATAGATAATATACATATAGTATGGATAGAAGTATTGATAGATTTTGTATCTGTTTATATTTGTATTGTAATTTTCTTCTCCTAGGTGTCTCCAGGGAAATGACTGTCTCCTCTCAGGTCAGTCTTGAAGTTAGAGGTAGTAGATAGTCACTTTAATGAGGTGATTGATTAACTTGTGTGAGCCTATAAATGTATCCCTCAAACCCACTGTAGAACCTCAAATTCTATCAGTTGGGTTTTATTCTATTAAATCCTGAAGGCTTTTCAACATTCTTAAGTACTAATTAAAATTTAAATATTTTTGGGAATATCTTACCAATTGTAACTTGCTTGAAAGCAGAAAGGAAAGAGACAAAGGGTGTCAGTTGACAATTAGATGATAAAATCCTGGCAAAAAGAGCCCAGGGTAGAAACCTGAGTTTAGTAGTGGGACAGCTTGGGGTAGGGAATAGGGTTCGCAGCCAAAAGAGGTGGGAAGGAAGTGTCAGAGACAAGTTTACCTACTTAGTTTTGCAGAAGCCTGGTTCAGCTCCTCTTTTGTGTGTAATGGGTATTCACTCTCTAAAGAAGTACTTGGATGGTCTCTGTAGGGAGATAGAGGAATAACTTTCTTCTCCGAGGTAACAACCAGAACCTTCACACACCTAAATAGACACCTTTCATGCCAAACATCACATTAGTTTATAGGGAGATGTCAGTGGTAGACCTAAAACATTACTTTACAAGATTTCCTGTTGGAGGAGTCTGACAGAAGAGCTGAAGGACAGTCTTGCTGGGCTGGGCCAATAAATGCTCTGCAGTGTTTTTCCCAATGGCTCCGTTGAAGCTGTAATTCTTCACATACTAGCAATTTAGTGTGTTTCCTTGAGTAAAATGGCTGGGACATGGCTGAAGAAAGTCATAACTTTACCTTATCTATTGGGTTTGATGGTTGTTTTCTTGACAACATCTTTAACTTATAGTTTCAGTCTTTGCCTCATTTTCAGCCTTTTGTAATAACCTCATTTCTTTTGTCAGTTTCCCTGTGGTTTCCAGTTTCCAGACTTAGTCTCTCTCTCTCTCTCTCTTTTAATTTAAATTTCCCATTGGTATATTATATTGACCAGACTAGAGTGGTAGGAATCAAAAAGTAATGAAGATAGTAAGTATCCATTATGTATCTAGTATATATAGGGCAATTTATATACTTTATTTCATTTAATTCTCAAATCATTGTTGTAAGATGAATATTATTTAACTATTTTAATGGGTAGCTAAGAGAGGTTAAGTAAATTTCACAGCCTTAAACAGTGAGAAGCTGAGATTTAAACCTAGGTGTTGCTTGAGTCTAAAGTCAGTTTTGGGTTATAATCTTGGCTCCATCTACTTGCTACCTATTGTTAATGTCTAGTGTTTTGATTTTCTCATGGAAATACAATTTTTATATGCTTAATACTGAGACATTTTCCTGGTTTTATAATAAAAATGCACAAAACAAGGCAGCTAAAGTAATTTTTAAAAATACTATTGAGCAGTACTTTTCCAATGATGATCAGATTACTACTGCTGGAGCCCTAAGGAATCTAGGACCACTGGAGGTGGGGGATTTTTGAGGGAGGCTTAGTTGGTAGGGCTCTGAGCTCCTTTCTCAACAGTTATGCTCTTATCTGTTTTATGTATCAAGATTCTAAGTAATTTTTGTAAGTCAAAGGGTTCATTGTTTTACAAAAAAACATTTTCCCCCTAAGTCCTTATTTATTATATAATAATGTTGGAGAGATTATGTTAGGAATTTGGAATGTCAAAGTTAGAACCACAAGGTTGACTAAACTTCCAGGCAACTTCTGAGGGAAAAAACAGAACCATGTTTGCTTATAGAGTCCCCATTATTTTGTTTAGGGGAAAAGGTAATGAAGGAAGTGAAGAGGGAAAGAGGGAGGAAGGGGAGAGCAGACAAACTTGTATGCCCTGTATAGCAAGTCAGATGTTTTCTTGGTATTAATCACAAGAGGAATTTGTCATGTTGTTTCTCATATGAGGGGCATGATGGACAGTGATTATTTCAGTCATGGTTTTACATAAGATGTTCTTGTGATGACTTTTTCTTTTAACAACCTTTAAAGGAACCTAAAGCCATAATGTTAATTGAAGAGCATCTTGGGGGAGGGCAATAAAATAAGGGGTGTAAAATGGGCATAGCAGCCTGCCTAGCCAACCTCACAGGGTTGTTGCTGAAAGCTCAGAGAGCCAATGTGTGTGAAAATGTTTAGAAACCTCTCAGAACTAACTAATATTTAGATAGTTGTGTCATTCATTAAATTGCATATGTTTTTGAGTTCCTGCTCTGTGCCCGGTATTATTCTAGGTGTGGGGATACTCAGTGTCGGGGGTTAGAGTCTATTTATCTACCCATATCTTTTGCAAATTATATATTTAATCTCATTACTTTGAAAGATAAAGTTGATTATATGAATGAATTGAGTGGGGCTTGACAATTAATACCTTGGGCTGCTTTCAGAATGTGGAATCACTGAGCCTTCAAGCTGGAAAGGTTTCTAGGGGCTATCTGGTTCGTCTTGCCCATGTAGGAATCCCTCGCACAGAATTCCTGAGGAAGGGCACCGGAAACTCATTAAATATTTCTAATTCACAAGCAGTCCAGTCTACTTTAGACAACTTTGGATTTTAAAAAATTTGTTCTTTATATTGCACAGCCTGGAGGGTTGAAGAACAATGATAGAGATGGGTATTAGAAATCCTCTATGTTCTTGTGTTGATAACTTTGTCATTTATAAACTTCTCATTGGCACATGCCATCAGAAGCATGCTAGAAAGGATCTTGCCACCTTTCCACTTGACAACCTTTGAATTTAAAGATGTCTATGATGTCATCCCTAAATTTTTTTTCTTTTATAGGCTAAACACTCCCAATTCTCTCGTTCTTCATTTGAGATAATTTCCAGACATCATCTTGGTTGCCTTTGTCTGGCTACATTGTTTTGACAATGTCCTTTTTACAATATAGCGTTCAGAAATAAACACAGTGTCCCAGATCTTGTCTGACTTATAAATAAGATTTCATTCTGGAGAGGTTATTTTACATTTTCATTTTCTTTTTTTTTTTAGGCCTCAATTCAACTTATAATTGAAATACGTGTCTGTGAATGACCTCTGATCATATGCTGTCTCTCAAATTGTTTACCAATGTCATTGTACAAACTTGTTATACCTAAAAATAAGTATCACATGAAGAATTCTCAGATGAGGTAATAGACACAAGACTATTTGGAAGTCATAAAACTATACAAAAGTGAGCTATTGTAACTAAGGTCCTCATATTTTCAACATGTCAGTTCTGAAATCACTGTTAAAATACACTTGAATCCATATAACTTATTTCCACGTCATTTTATTTAGGCAATTCCTTTCAATCAGTCAAATGTCTTTTTATTTTCCTTGGAATAAATTAATTGGATCTACTGTTTTTTTGGTATATTGATCAGAAAGTAGTTACTGAGCACTAATAAATCTACTGCTAAAAATTCAGTGCATACAGAGAGATCGAGGACAGTCTATCACCAAGGAGTCTTACGGAGGCAGGCTGGCCTTATCTCTTCCTTTGATGGAGTTATATTAGATCAGTGTTTCCTAAACTGTGTTCCATGGAGACCTAGCTTTCTGAGAAAGATTTATTGATATATAAAAACTAGAAAATGTGGTCAAATGTATTTGGGAAATGCTGGGTTAAATCAAGTTAATCACATTTCTTCACTGCAGGATTTTCAGAGCCTTTGATATGCTAATATGCACCATGAATCTCCAAGAGAAGGACAGAGTGTGCAGGGTTTTCTAACACTATTTGACCAGGGACTTTATTCTTCTTGTTTGTTTTGGTTTGCTTTGTTTTTTTTTTTGAAGAATCATGAAACATTGTTCTTTGGAGAATAGTTAATGAAACATTGCACTGGGTAATATTTGACTCTGCTATTATGCAAAAAGAATATGTTCTTTGATCTCAGAGGCTTTCTTTGGAGATGACAGGACAGATTGAAGTCTCCAACTAAGTCAATCATGGAATGCATATTGAAGGAGGAAAATCCTCCTTCAATTCAGAACTAGAATCTGAAGAATGGGTAGAATTTTCATAGCTGAAGCTGAGTGGAGACATTTACAGATAAAAGAAATTGAATAAATGTATGACATGAACAGATGGAAAGTACAGTAGGTTTTGGGAAATTATGAACTGTCAAAAATGTCTGTGGCTAAAGTATATTCTGAGAAGTGGCAGGAGATAAATGAGGAAATGTGGGTAGGTGTCAGATTGTTGAAAGCCTTGAATGTCAGAGTAGAGAGGCTATGCTTTGAGTGGGCAATGCAGAGCCATTTGACAAGGAGAATGATATAAGCAAAGCGATATAAAAGGTAGCTTACTCTGGGACAGTGTGGAAGATGTATTGGGGTGTAGTGTGAAAGTGGATGATTTTGTGACCTGGATTCGAAATTGAATGAGGATGGTGGCAGTGGGAATAGAATGGAAAGGATGGAATCTGGCTATTTCTGAACATCTGAGGACTCCAGACTGTCTGTTAATATCCAGAAAATATTGGAGAGTTTGCTGCATTTGAGGAGAGAATGAGATCCAGCAAGAGACGTTATTCAAGAGCAACAGTCAATGTTTCTCAGGCAATCAAGAACACAGAGAGGAGTGCTGGTTATTTGGCTTCTTTGTTCTTTCACTAATTTATTTATTTACGCATTTATGCATCCATCAAACACTTATCAATGGCCTACACTGTATAGGTAAATATGTGTCCAGGGACATTACAGCCTTTTCCCTAATTTACTGCTGATAATTTGCAGTGAGGTCCTTGTATATTCTTGCAGATCATTCTCACTGTTATGCAGGGAAGGTTTATCACTTCATTAGAATAATAAAATTTTTAACTGAAGTTTTAAAAACATTTATTTTATATCTTCTTTTATTTTTCTAACTTGCTAAGTTGCTAAAGCTAACATTTTAATATTACACTGGACAGTGGTTTCTTATGAAATAAATATTTTGAGCGCCATAATTTTAGGGAATGTGAGGAGTCCAATGGCATAACGCGTCAGAAGCACTGACCTGCATTAGTGCTCGGTAGTGACAGCCATTACTACTACTACTATTGCTGCCACTACCAGCTCCGCTATAGTTATATTTGAGAATTTTTCTGGCTTTGAGTAAGCCTCCAGCATGTTCAATTGTAATTTCAGTTTTCTTCTAGCCTCGCTGTGAAGAAATGGGTTGAGAGGGGCACAGAGTAGAATCAATGGAATGTCTGTGTACAATAAGCCATGACGTTTAGGAGTCTGAGAAGTTTCAGGCTGTGATTCCCTTGTGACCTGCTGGAATGAAGGACCCTTGGAATATGCTTGTGTAGGTGCTTGTGAGTGTGTGTACATATGTATTTGTTCATGTGTGTGCATGAATATGTGTGTTTTAAGCAGTTTATATGGATCTAAGATACTATTTATGTATTATTCAGCTAACTTTAATATTCTGTGTTCCATTTCCCTTAAAACCTTGGGGTTTCTTGGTTATCTTGAAAGACACTGTAGGAGAAGTCATGCTGAAGGGGAGGTAAGAAGGCCACTTCAACATCATAGTCTTCCTGCTCTTCACCCCTTTGCCACCTGGCACCTTTGCCTCCTGTAACACTTGAATTTTGGACTCAGGAGTTTTAAAGGTAGGAAAACATTTCTAGAAAATTTTAGAGGCCAGGAAAAATATGTATTCTCAACATTACTTAGGAATTATGATAGTTATCATAGTTAGCATCAGGGAAATTGAAATCCCATATGATTCATGCCCTAGGATTTTTTTCCCATTTGCTTTTGCATCTGTACAAACATTTCCTGGTTTGCTTGAGCTTTTATCCACCCAGGAGGTTCCTATCAGAGCTGCCTGAGCAGACTACGTAACGAGGGTGATTTATGATGTTCTAATGGTGAAGTTGCGGATTTCTTTATTAAACACCTAGAACAAAAGGGAAACAAAGCAGGGAAAAACATAGATCATAATCATTGCTAACTGAGACCTGTACCCTGGGCATGTGAAAGAGGACGGAACAAATAGGCTCAAGCCAACTGCTCCCTGCAGACCTATATGTGGATTTGGTGATTTCTCCTCTTCCCCTTTGGCCTCCTCTTGGAACAGCAACCTAGGAAATATTGTCATTCACAAAAATGTTATTAAAATGCATTTATTCAGTCAACAAATATTTATTGAACAAATACTCTGTGCCAGAAATTGTTTTAGGCCATGAATATACAACAGTGAACAAAGTAGATGAAAATCTCTGCCTTTGTGGAAATTGTGTTTCCAGTGACTTGGACTCCAAGGCATTGACATACTCGAGGCAGGGGTCCTGGCAAGGGCAGAGGCCTCGGGGAGGGTGAGGCACAGGAGGCCTGTGTGCCTGCAGTGCAGAGAGTGGAGGAGAGGGGAGGAGAGAAGGGCGTGGGGCATGGAGTCTGATTGTGTAGGGCCACATAGGGCTAGTGAAGGCTGGGCTTCTACCCAACATTATAGGGGAAACTGTTGGAAGGTTTCGAGCAGAGGAGTGACATTATCTAACTTATGTTTTAATGAAACATTTGACTCCCATGGTGAAATACACTGAAGGGAGCAAGGACAGAAACAGGGGGACAAATTAGTAAACTAGTGGGGAATCTGAGGGTTTGTCTTCAGTTTTTTCCAGGAAGCTCTATTTGACTAGTCTTAAACTGCTCACTCTCTTGTATATGTACCACATCTAGTTCATGGGAATTCCTCCTTCATCTTTGCTTCAGTAAACACCGTAAACGCAGCAGCAACTTCTCTCCCATTGCCAAAGCTGCACGCAAACCCATCTCTTGCTCTTTAGACTTTCCAGGCAGAAGTCAGACACGAGTTCACTGGGTTCCTTTCTAACAGAAGGAAATTCACGATCAGTTCTCTGAGTGCTCTCTTTCTCTTCTGTCTCTCTGGAGGGTGTGAAGAAGGAAGAACTCACTTTCCCCTTGGAAAGGGGTGGACACATAGAATGCCAAGAATTTTCTCCACTGCAGCCTTTTTGGGAAATTCTCCCAGAGTAATATCCTGAAGCCCTCTCATTAGACTTTATTTTAGGAGTTAGTACTTCGCTCACATCTCTTCCACGGCAAAAGACGTAGGAGAAGGTACAGCATTCTCTCAGGAAATCTTTTCCCCCAAGCCCTATTTTTTCCTCCGTCTTTTATGCCCTGGATGCAAGTGAAGGGTTTCCAGAGTTTTATAACCTTATTTTTTTTTACTACTACCTTTGAAAATTTGCATCTGGGTCTGGCACTTCACCCTGAATGTCAGCTATTGTATTTTGGTGCCTTGATAGCAACAACCTACTACAAAGGGAAAGGCTATTTGCTAATTAATGAATTGTGTATTTCTGCCTTGATAATAACTATCAATAAATGAGAATATATTTGGCAGGGAGAAAAAAGAAAATTCAGAATGTCATATCCTTATATCTTGTCATGGTGATATGCACATAGTAGAATCTTAACAAATATTTGTTGAAATAAGGATTGAATTTTGTGTTTTGAATGGAAACTGCAAAGTAAATTCACGTTAGGAAAGCAGTTTATGGTCAGAATTAAATCCACTGCTCACAAGGATAGTACAAATAATATAATCGTGTCCTCACCCTGCACTAGACTTCTACCTAACCCAAGATATTGCTTTTTTTTTTTCTGCATAGCAATTTGTCAGTAATTTCTAAGCCTCAGAATCCTTCTGAATCCCTAAAGGAGCTGCCATGTAATTGGATAAAAAGTGCTGTCATATCACCACCAGTCTTTGGGTTTTGTAGAAAGAGTAGGAGAGTTTTCTGGCTGATAAAAGAGGGGTATGAGTCTTCATGCCCAACACTTAGAGCTGGACTTGAGGGAAGTGTTTAAGAAATGATGATGATAAATACTGGAACATTGCTTAAACATGACCTGTTCTGATGTGGGAGTCACACTTACACTCTACATTGCTTCTTATGAATAAAAGCGTATCACGGGGATACTATGTGCCAAGCCATAAACTGGAAGACAAAGCATACAAATGTGAAAGGCTGTGTAACAGTACAGGAATGGTCGTGAGGCACTTCATGTGAGGCATATTCACTTACTGCCAGTGGGAGATCTAAACAATGAGTCCTCTGAGAGCAGAGGAGGAAGCAGTCACTGCGGGGTGGGGAGGAATGTGAAGGATTTCTGAAGGACTAGAAAAACAGCTTTATACTAAGACACTATCATCTAAAGTTTGGTGCTTATCTAATATATTTCACGTGGGTATGAAATATACAAGTCAATCATCTGTTCCTCAGACTTTCATCTACCCTTTATCACCTTTCAAACTGATAAATATAACACACATATAAAAAAGTGCCCAAAACAGTTTAATGAATAACAGCTTAATGAAAAACATTTTAATGAATAAATAAGACAGAATAAAATAAAGCCACATGTGTATTGTAATTACACAAGAGAACATGAGCAGTGTCCTGGAAGCCCTATGTGTCTCTTCCCAAGAACCACTCTGTCCTTGAGGCAACCACCGTCCTACATTTTAGGGCATTAATTTCCTTGCTTGTTTCTTTTTAGTTCTGTCCACTATGTACTGTAAAAGAAAAACTGTTCAAGACTGCTCTGGAATAGAAACTTTCTGTGTGATATAATTTATAACCCCTTTCTTGGAGAAGATTAGCATTCCTGACAGATTGCCTGAACAATTTTCTGGGGAACTTTAATGAGATTTGTTTTGGAGATGGATTACTCATCAGTCAGTTTGGTTCTCAGTTGACTATCAGTCAAAAATCTACTTACTCCCTTTAATCAGACCCTCCTCTTTAGATATCTAGGCTAAAGATGACTACCTAACCATTCTCCTTTCCTGTAAGATGTACCTACAAAGACTAAATATTTGAATAGGCCTCTAGGTATGTTTTCTCTTGTCTGCAAAATCTAGAAAACAAAATAATTTTGATACATACCTATAACTAAATAGTCTGAAAAGTTTATTTCAGTGGTATATATTGCTAAATAATAATGATAATTTTAGTGTTGCTCATTATTAAACTTCATGAAAATGGATTCGTATTATATTTATCTTGTTGTCTTTGTTTCTTTTGGTTAATATTTTGGGGTTTTTTGGGGGGGGAGGGTAGAGTATACTTTATTGATGGTACATGACAAGGCAGGGCTCCCTAAGCCCCTCCCCTTCTTCAGGGGGTCTGGGATGGAAACTGTGGAGGTCAGATTCTCAGTGTGTTGGGGGATCAAGTTGGGGCCAGGACTCCCCAGCAGCTGAGGGCCTCTCTCTTCCTCTTATGCTCTTGCTGGGGCTGGTGGTCCAGGGGCTCTTATTCCTTGGAGGCCATGTGGACCATGAGATCCACCACCCTGTTGCTGTAGCCAAATTTGTTGTCGTACCGGGAAATGATCTTGACAAAGTGGTCGTTTAGGGCAATGCCAGCCCCAGCATCAAAAGTGGAAGAGTGAGTATCACTATTGAAGTCGCAGGAGACAACCTGGTCCTCAGTGTAGCCCAGGATGCCCTTGAGGGGGCCCTCCAATGTCTGTTTCACTACCTTCTTGATGTCGTCATATTTGGCAGGTTTCTCCAGGCGGCAGGTCAGATCCACAACAGACACATTGGGGGTGGGGACACGGAAGGCCATGCCAGTGAGCTTCCCATTCAGCTCTGGGATGACCTTTCCCACAGCCTTGGTGGTGCCAAGTAGAAGCAGGGATGATGTTCTGGGCGGCCCCTTGGCCATCATGCCACAGATTCCCTGGGGGGCCGTCCACAGTCTTCTGGGTGGCAGTGAAGGCGTGGACTGTGGTCATAAGTCCCTCCACGATGCCAAAGTGGTCATGGATGACCTTGGGCAGGGGGGCCAAGCAGTTGGTGGTGCAGGAGGTGTTGCTGACAATCTTGAGGAACTTATCATACTTCTCGTGGTTCATGCCCATCACAAACATGGGGGCATCAACAAAAGGGTCAGAGATGATGACCCTCTTGGCTCCACCCTTCAAGTGAGCCCTGGCCTTCTCCATGGTAGTGAAGACACCAGTGGACTCCACAATGTACTCAGCACCAGCATCACCCCCATTTGATGTTGGTGGGATCTCGCTCCTGGAAGATGGTAATGGACTTTCCATTGATGACAAGCTTCCCGTTCTCAGCCTTGACAGTGCCATGGAACTTGCCATGTGTGGAATCATACTGGAACATGTAGACCATGTAGTTGAGGTCAATGACAGGGTCATTGATGGCAACAATGTCCACTTTGCCAGAGTGAAAAGCAACCCTGGTGACCAGGCTCCCGATACGGCCAAATCCGTTCACTCTAACCTTCACCATTGTGTCTCAGAGACTCGGCTGGCACTCACAAGAGATGCGGCTGTCTGTCGAATGGGGAAGAGCAGAGAGCCTGCTTAATATTTTGTTTTTAAGGGCCAATCATCTTGTTGCATATAATTTTTGTTTATTCATTTTTATTGCTGTGTAGTATTTTATTAGGGGTATATACCAGAATTAACACATCCTGCTGTTGATGGACAGTGTTGTTTCCAAAATTCCAGTTTTGGACTGTTGAGGAGAAGACTGCCAAGAACATTCTTGTATGTATATCTTGATGCAAATATGCAAGAGTTTCTCTGGGGGATGTACTCAAGAGCAGAATTTCTGGATCGTAGGATATGCACATATTCAATTTTAGTAGCTAATGCCCATTTGCTTTTCTAAAGTGGTTGTTTCCAATCTGTACTTCCGGCAGCACAGTATGAGAGTTTCTAGTTTGCTCAGTTTCCTTACCTAACGCATAGTATTTTCAGACCTTTTAATTTTTTTAAATTGGTTTAGAGTACAGTGGTATCTCATTCTGGTTTTGACTTGTATTTGTCTGATTAGATATGAGGTTGAACACATATATTTATTCATCATTTAGATTTCTTCTTTCATGATGTTCCTGCTCAAGTCACTAGCCTTTTTTTTTTTCCTATTTTATTGGATGGTCTTTTTTTTTTAGGAGTTTCTACAAATATAAAAAGTCTTGTGTTGCTAATATCCTCTCCCATCTTGTGGCTGTTTTTATACTCTTCCAGTAAAATCAAATTTAGCAGTCTTTCTTTATGGTGTTTGTGGTGTGTGTGTATGTGTGTGTGCATGCACATGTGCATACAAATACATTTTTATTTTAAATTTTTTTCATAATTTGCTGAATACATTTTTATTTTAAATTTTTTTCATAATTTGCTGAATTCAGTTATTAGTTCTACCATTTTTTGGTCTTTAGGGTTTTCTATACGTAAGATCATGTAACTTACAAATGAAATTTTATGTCTTCCTTTCTGATTTGGATGCCTGTTAATTCTTTTTCTTGCATGATTGCTTTTGCTAATACTGTCAGAACTATGTTGAATGAAAGTGGCTTTGTACTGGATCTGAGAGAAAAACTTCCATTTGTTTTCCCATTAATTATGTTGTTAGTTGTGGGTTTTTCATAAATGGCCTTTATTGTGTTGAGGAAATGTCCTTTTATACTTATTTCATTTAGAGTTTTCATTATGAATGGATGTTAAATTTTATCAAATGCTTTTTCTGCTTCTGTTGAAATGATCGTGTAGTTTTTATCTTTCATTCTGTTAATGTGGTGTATCATATTGATTGATTTGCGTATGTTAAACTTGTATCCATAGACTAAATCCCACTTGGTCACTATGTAAAAGTTCTTTATATATTTTGTGTAGCAGTCCTTTATCAGATATGTATTTTGCAGATATTTTCTCCAAGTCTGTGGCTTTTCTTCTCATTTTCTTAATCTCTTAGCATATTAACTATAGTTATTTTAAATTCCCAGTCTGATGATAATTCCAACTTCCCTGCCATATCTTAGTTTAGTTCTGATGCTTGCCCTATTCCTTTAAGCTGTGTTTTTTACCTTTTGGTATGTCTTGTAATTTTTTTGTAGCGAGCTGGATCTGATATGCTGGATAAAAGAAACTTCAGTATGTAGGCCTTATTGATGTGGTGGTATGGTGTGGGGGAGGGGTAGTGTTGTTAGTCCTGTGGTTAGGTCTCAGTTTTTTAGTGAGCTTATGCTTCTGGGCTGAGACATTTAAAAGTGCTTCTTAAGTCCCTCCTCCCCTCCCCACCCCTTTAAGTGAGACAGGAAGTCTAGAAGAGGCTGCAATTGTTTATTTCCCTTCTTTCACATTAAAGGCTAGAGGAAACTAGAGTTGATAATTTCTCTTTCCCCAGGTCTGTTAAGCTCTGGTGAAATAGTTTATTTTGTTAAGAACAGACTGCTCTGGGCTGGATACAAAATGTCTATTTTTTCCCTTCCCCTGATGGAAGCATGAGGGGATTTTTCTCCAATCATCTTTGTGAGAACCTCCTAGGGCTCCTGGAGGGAAGACTTTCAAAAGTGTAAAAGGCCCCCTAAGACTCTCCCTCCCTGGAATTTTTAAGTCTCAAACTCGTCCACCCTGAATTTCCAGCAATTCATCAATTATAGTCTAGATTTTCCTGCCCTGGTACTGGTTCCCATGGAGGTTTCTGCTCCAGTAGGTTGTGATTCTCTGTATCTGCCTGTCTATCTCTCAAAATTTGGGAGCAGTGGTTTGTTTTGTGATTTTAATTTTTTTGATAGATCTAAGAAAAGTTGTTGATCTTCAGTTTGTTGAACTTTTTCTTCTTGTCTGGATGGGGGTGATGACTTCCAACCCCTTATGTGCTGGATTGGAAACTAGAAGTCACTAAAGTCTTTTTTATCAACTCTTCCAGTTCTAGAATGTTATAAAATTTAATTTTATCACAAAACAATAACATTTCATTCATTTTCACAAGGTCTAGGAAAGTTGGGGGAAAAAAAAACAACTAAAAAGACTTAGTCACAGAGTTAGTCGCAGAACTGGTATTAGAACTGAGGATTGGGACTTGTCCATAGCTGTTTACCCTAGGTCAAGTGAGCACAGTGATAATGCACATTTTTCTCAAATGGAAACCCAGGGAAGAATGAAACAATAGCATATGACTAAATAGGAAGCAGAGGTGATGTTCTGGAAAAACAGCAACAACAACAGCACAGTTACTAATAGGAGAACAGATTGAAACATAATGAGGGCTGATTTTTTCCTCTCATTCTCTCCCATTTCCACAGGGCGTGATGTGTTGTGATAATAAGAATCTTTATGTTTTTATAGATATTACAACTAACATAAATGGAAGGAGCATTTATTGACTGTATGTGATTAATTCAGCATTCTCAAAAATGTGCTTCATGTAACACTAGTTTCAAAAAATGGTCGTAAAAGGTTTTCATCTAATCAAATAAATTTGGGACATGCTGTAAATAGTATCTTCCTCTTGTTGCCTCAGCACCCTGCTTACTGAATTGAGACTTGAGGACACAGTTTTGGATGAAGTAGAAAAGGCAACTTTATTTCTTTGCCAGGCAATGGAGGTCACGGTGAGCTAATGCCTCCAAGACTATGAGCCTGCTGGGGAGAGAAGGCAGGGGGTTTTATAGTAAAAGTTCAAGAGTTCAAGGAGCGGAGCTAGTTTACATAGAGATTGCATACAGGGGTAACAAACTGTTGCAGAGTTGTTCTTGTTTTTGCAGATGCAGCAATCCCCTTCCCTCTGCTAGTTATAAAGGTTACTTCTGGGTTTGGGAATCTTAATATTCTTGTACCTAAAATAAAGGATGCATAAGAAGGGGGTCCATGGAAAAGAGCTCTAGAGAAAAACTTGTGTAGTTTAAAGTCAGGTTGATAAATGCTTTTAGCTTTTTAAGCAGGCTGAGGTCTGGGACCTCCTGCTGGAGGCTGAAGCCTACACCTCAAACAACAGGATACAAAGAAACCACAAGGGGCCCCTAAACAACTGCAGACATGCTCAATTGGGGCAAGTTGTAAATAAAAAAAATGCACAAAATACCCAACTGTAGTTTCTGAGGTGTCAGGGTTAAGAGGAAGACACTGGGGGCAAAAGCACTGAGCATGATCCCCACGCATAGCACCAAAGGGGGTTGGGCATACTACCCAAGGCACCTTCCCCTCGAGCCTAACCCTGGTCAGCAAGAGCATGAGAAGAATCCTTTAAACCACTATACAGTTAAGTGGTTACAAACATCATTACAGATATCAGATGGTCACCAATAACAATAGGATCCTGCATGGTTACACTC
Organism: Camelus ferus; assembly: GCF_009834535.1. Taxonomy (NCBI): domain Eukaryota; kingdom Metazoa; phylum Chordata; class Mammalia; order Artiodactyla; family Camelidae; genus Camelus; species Camelus ferus. The sequence goes on along the minus strand of NC_045698.1, from coordinate 23,287,561 downwards.
TTGTTAATTCACTAAGAATTATTATATTAATTAATATATTAATATAATAATTTAGAAGTTACACATTAAATAAGTCAGTTTGATTAGTTTAACTCTTTATTTCCTAAACTAATTTGATCCATAGACCTCATTTACTGTTCTCCAGAACTTGTCTTATGTGGAACACACTTTGGGGAAAGCAAATCCTTGCAAGCTAACGTATCTAACAAGTTAAGCAAGGTAGGTTTATGGTCATTATTTTACAGATAAAGAAATTGAGACTTAGAGGGTTTACATGACTTGCTAATAATAACACTGTGAATGGTAACACTGGGAATTAAAGTTGAGTTGGTGTTTTTAAGGCTTCAAGTCTTCCTACCCAATATTGCTTCACCAAAAATATAATCTTTGCTGAAGGAAAGGGAGATGGAATTCATGATCACAGAATGTTCACCTGTCAAATATAAATACCTCTGACTAATATTAGTAATGATCAAAAGGATTAGACTTCCCCAATATCCTTATTAGTATTATTGCCCAATGTAACATTTCTAACAATTAGACACTCCCCAATACCTCAGTGGCAAATCTGTGTGTGCTTTGTTGTGTAAGCACCTCATGATGGCCTTCATTCTAGAGACTTATTTTTTTCCACATGATGAGATGTTTCCTGTGATTCCAGCATAAGAAGACAAGCCAGATCTATTGAGGCCTGGTTGGTAAGAGAACATTCAGGTGAATTACGTACTTAGTTGAATGTGTCCCTCACTCTCCCACTTAATCCCTGCTATTGATGGTTCCCTAGGAACTTGAGCTTATTACTTCCCATGAAGCCATTTGTCCCATGTTAGTTGCTGTTCTCTTGGATGCATAAGAAGCTCTTCTCTTTAGAAACTTTGCCTGTTGCTTTTTGTTTGTTTATTTTATGTTTCCTTAGCTCTTGAATTTTTCTTCTTTCTATTGGCTGGAATTTGAAGTTTTCTTTCTATGAGACAACCTTTGCGAGGGGAAGGATGAAGTCAGAACCAGCTGCATAATTTGTGGGACCTAGTGTAAAATAAAAATATGGGGCTCTTTGTTCAAAAGTTACTAAGAATTTCAAGATAAGAACAGCAGAGCATTAAACCAAGAGTGAGGCCCTTCTGTGTGTGAGGCCCTATAAGATTTTACAGGCTGGCTCTGGGTAGAGTATTAGGGGTCAGAAAGGGTCAGAAGATGTCAGAAGATGGGGTTTTAGTTTTGACTCTGTCATAACACAGCTGTATGATCACTGACTGGGCCACCTCTTTTTCATCTCTGAAACAGGAAGTTGAATTGAATGGTCCCTAAGAGTCTCTCTAATGCCACGTCCTTTGATTATGTGACTCATTTGTAAATTCTTGAAGGCAAACAGCACAGTGCTTATTAACCCATTAACTAATCATTTTGAATCTCATCCCCCAAACATATATACACATTCAAAGCTCAATTATAGATAGTGGGGCACCTTCTCCACCAGATGTTTTGGATAACCTCTGTCCTTTCCATTATATTTTCGGTGACAGATGAGAGATGAAGAAAGGCCTTCAGGTTCTCACCATGAGGAAGGTGAAAGCAAGATTAAAAGACTAACTTTGATCTTAGAAGAACAAAGGAATTTTGTTTAAAATGGCCAATCATTTCCTTGGAGGCCTCATTTAGTTTTGGCATGTATGCTTTCTGCACTATCTATGTATTTTTATAGTTATTTGTCTTGGTGTTGAATAATAAGTGTCATTACTATGGAAACTGCTTTGTTGCATCAGGCTTTGTTTGAGATAAAGTAAAAGAACACATGCTTTTCACAGTGCCTTGTCAACCTCTTTATTTTCATGAATATGAAAACCAGAGCTAGGTCCCTGGTATTAACCACTGCTTTTAAAGCAACATAAAAAGCTAAATTACCAAGTGAACCACAGGTCACTGGAGTCACAAAAAAAATTCAGGACTGCTGATGACCTCTCTTATTCTTAAACATTTTTAGACAAGACATTTTCCAAATATCCCCACCCTTTCCACATTTTTTAGGGAAGATTTTTTATTTGTACAGAGTTCTACAAGTTTTGACAAATGCATGGAATTGTGTAACCACAACCACAATCAGGATACAGAGCAGTTCCGTCGTCTCCCACCAAATTTCCTATGCTAACCCTTTGCAGTTAAGCCCTCCTCCCATTCTTAACTCCTAGAAACCACTGCTCTCTTCTCCATCCCTATAGTTGTACCTTTCCCAGAATGCCATATAAATAGAATCTGGCTTAGTAAAATGCACTTGAGATTTATCCACGTTATTGTGTGTATGGTCTGTTCCTTTTTATTGTTGAGTAGTATTCACTTGTATGGATGTACCATATTTTATTTATTCATTCAGCAGTTAAGAGACATTTGGGTTGTTTTCAGTTTGGAGTAATAACTGGTAATTCTGCTATAAAACTTATGCACATGAATTTATGTTTTCATGTCACCTGCATAAATATTGAGGAGTGAGATTGTTGGGTGATGTTGTTAAGTGTATGTTTCAAGTTCAAACTCTTCCCAAAGTGACTGTGCAGTTTTGCCTTCTCACTGGCAATGATTTATTTGCTCTTCATCCTTGTCAACAATTAATATTGTAAGTAGGTAAGCTAATGAGTAAATAATGATATTCCTTACAGCCTTAGTTTACATTTCCCAAATGGTAAGTGATTATGAGCATATTTTCACATTCATGTGATCCATCCCTATTTCTCCTTTGGTGAAATTTCTGTTCAAGTATTTTTGCCATTTGTGAAAGTTGGGTTGTTTTATTATTGTTTAGTTTTGTGTGCTCTTTGTATGTTCTAGATATAAGGTCTTTGTTAAAAATGTGATTTGGAAATATTGTTTCCCAGCCTGTTGCATTTCTTTTCAACCTCTTAATAGTGTCTTTTACAAAGCAAAAGTTTTAAATTTTGATGAAGCCATATTTATCAGTTTTTTAAAATGCATTCTGCTTTTGGCTTTTTATCTAAGAACTTGCTGCCTAACTCAAGGTCTCAAAAATTTTCTCCTATGTTTTACTCTAAAAGAGTAATAGTTTTATGTATTACGTTTAAGTATATGGTCCATTTTGAATTAATTTGTATTAATTTGCAAGTTTGTATTCTATGTCTATGAGTCTATTTCTGTTTTGTATTTATGCTTTGTTTTTTTGGTTTTTTTGTTTGTTTGTTTTTTTGTTTGTTTTTATATTCCACATATGAGTGATCTCATATGGTATTTTTCTTTCTCTTTCTGGCTTACTTTACTTAGAATGACATTCTCCAGGAGTATCCATGTTGCTGCAAATGGCGTTATGTTGTCAGTTTTTATGGCTGAGTAGTATTCCATTGTATAAATGTACAACATCTTCTTTATCCAGTCATCTGTTGATGGACATTTAGGCTGTTTCCATGTCTTGGCTATTGTAAATAGTGCTGCTATGAACACTGGGGTGCAGGTGTCATTTTGAAGTAGGGTTCCTTCTGGATATATGCCCAGGAGTGGGATTCCTGGGTCATACAGTAAGTCTAGTCCTAATCTTTTGAGGAATCTCCATACTGTTTTCCACAGTGGCTGCACCAAACTGCATTCCCACCAGCAGTGTAGGAGGGTTCCCTTTTCTCCACAGCCTCTCTAGCATTTGTCATTTGTGGATTTTTGAATGATGGCCATTCTGATTGGTGTGAGGTGATACCTCATTGTAGTTTTGATTTGCATTTCTCTGATAATTAGTGATACTGAGCATTTTTTCATGTGTCTATTAATCATTTGTAAGTCTTCCTTGGAGAATTGCTTGTTTAGGTCTTCTGCCCATTTTTGGATTGGATTGTTTGTTTTCTTCTTATTAAGTCGTATGAGCTGCTTATATATGCTGGAGATCAAGCCTTTGTCGGTTTCATTTGCAAAAATTTTCTCCCATTCCATAGGTTATCTTTTTGTTTTACTTATAGTTTCCTTTGCTGTGCAGAAGCTTGTAAGTTTCATTAGATCCCATTTGTTTATTCTTGCTTTTATTTCTATTGCTTGAGTAGACTGTTCTAGGAGAACATTTCTGAGATGTATGTCAGATAATGTTTTGCCTATATTTTCTTCTAGGAGGTATCTTGTCTTATGTTTAAGTCTTTGATCCATTTTGAGTTGATTTTTGTGTGTGGTGTAAGGGAGTGTTCTAGCTTCATTGCTTTACATGCTGCTGTCCAGTTTTCCCAACACCATTTGCTGAAGAGACTGTCTTTATTCCATTGTTTATTCTTGCCTCCTTTGTCAAAGATGAGTTGACCAAAAGTTTGTGGGTTCATTTCTGGACTCTCTATTCTGTTCCGTTGGTCTATATGTCTGTTTTTGTACCAATACCATGCTGTCTTGATGACTGTAGCTCTATAGTATTGTGTGAAGTCTGGAAGAGTTATTTCTCCAGCCTCTTTCTTTCTCTTCAGTAGTGCTTTGGCAATTCTAGGTCTTTGATGATTCCATATAAATTTTGTTATGATTTGTTCTAGTTCTGTGAACTATGTCCTGGGTAATTTGATAGGGATTGCATTAAATCTGTAGATTGCCCTGGGCAGTGTGACCATTTTAACAATATTGATTCTTCCAATCTGAGAGCATGGGATAGCTTACCATTTTTAAGTCTTCTTTAATTTCCTTCATCAATGGTTTATAGTTTTCTGTGTATAATTCTTTCACCTCCTTGGTTAGATTTATTCCTAGGTATTTTATTACTTTGGGTGCTATTTTAAAGAGGATTGTTCCCTTACTTTCTTTTTCTGTTGATTCATCATTAGTGTAAAGATTTTTGAACGTTTATCTTGTAACCTGCTACCTTGCTGAATTCTTCGATCAGCTCTAGTAGTTTTTGTGTGGACCTTTTAGGGTTTTCTATATATAATAACATGTCGTCGGCATATAGTGACACTTTTACCTCTTCTTTTCCAATTTGGATCCCTTTTATTTCTGTCTCTTGCCTGATTGCTGTGGCTAGGACTTCCAAGACTATGTTGAATAGGAGTGGTGATAGTGGGCATCCTTGTCTTGTCCCAGATTTTAGTGGGAAGCTTTTGAGTTTTTCACCATTGAGTACTATGCTGGCTGTAGGTTTGTCATATGTAGCTTTTATGATGTTGAGATATATTGTACCCACTTTGGTGAGAGTTTTTATCATAAATGGGTGTTGAATTTTATCAAATAATTTTTCTGCATCTATTGAGATGATCATGTGGTTTTTGTCCTTTCTCTTGTTGATGTGATGTATTACATTGATTGATTTGTGTATGTTGAACCACCCTTGTGTCCCTGGGATGGACCCCACTTGGTCATGATGTATAATCTTTTTTATATGTTGTTGGATTCTATTTGCTAATATTTTGGTGAGGATTTTGGCGTCTATGTTCATCAATGATATTGGCCTATAATTCTCTTTTTTGGTAGTGTCTTTGCCTGGTTTTGGTATCAGGGTGATGGTGGCTTCATAGAGTGAGTTTAGGAGTATTCCCTCCTTTTCAATCTTCTGGAAGAGTTTGAGAAGGACTGGTATGAGTTCCTTGTATGTTTGGTAGAATTCCCCAGTGAAGTCATCCAGTCCTGGACTTTTATTTGTAGGGAGGTTTTTTATTGCTATTTTGATTTCATTTCTAGTGATTGGTTTGTTCAAGTGGTCAGTTTCTTCTTGATTCAGTCTTGGTGGACAGTATGTTTCCAGAAACTTGTCTATCTCCTCTAGGTTATCCAGTTTGATTCCATATAGTTTTTCATAATTTTCTCGTATGATATTCTGTATTTCTATTTTATTTGTTGTAATTTCTCCATTTTCCTTTCTTATTTTGCTAATTTGTGCTCTCTCTTTTTTCTTTTTTGTGAGTTTGGCCAGAGGTTTGTCGATTTTATTTACTTTTTCAAAAAACCAGCTTTTGGTTTGATTGATTTTTTTCTATGTTTTTTAAAATCTCTATTTTATTTATTTCCTCCCTCATCTTTACAATTTCCTTCCTTCTGCTGCCTTTTGGGGTATTTTGTTCTTTTTCTAGTTCTTTTTAGTTGGTGGGTTAAATTGTTTATTTGAGATTGTTCTTCTTTTTTGAGGAAGGCCTGTATCGCTATAAACTTCCCTCTTAGCACTGCCTTTGCTGTGTCCCATAAATTTTGTGTGGTTGTGCTTTCATTTTCATTTGTCTCAAGGTATTTTTTAATTTCAGCTTTGATTTCCTCATTTACCCATTGGTTTTTTAATAGCATATTGTTTAATCTCCATGCTTTCCTTTTTTTCTCCTTTGTTTCTCTGTTGTTGATTTCTAGTTTCATGGCATTGTGGTCAGTAAAGATGTTTGAGATAATTTCTATCTTCTTAAAATTGTTGAGGTTTCTTTTGTGCCCAAGTACATGATCAATCCTAGAAAATGTTCCATGTGCACTTGAAAAGAATGTATATCCTATTTTTAGGGGGTGTAATGCTCTGAAAATATCCACGAAATCTAATGTTTCTATTGTATTATTTAGTATCTCTGTAGCCTTATTTATTTTCTGTCTGGAAGATCTGTCTAGTGATGTTAATGCAGTGTTAAAATCTCCAACTATGATTGTATTCCCATCAATATCCCCCTTTATCTCTGTTAGTAATTGTTTAATGTATTTAGGTGCTCCTATATTGGGTGCATATATATTCATGAGTGTAATATCCTCATATTGTATTACTCCTTTAATCATTATAAAATGCCCTTCTTTATCTTTCTTTATGGCCTTTGTTTTAAAGTCTATTTTGTCTGAAATCAGTACTGCTACACCTGCTTTTTTGGCTTTTCCATTTGCATGGAATATCCTTTTCCATCCTTTCATTCTCAGTCTATATGTGTCCTTCTCTGTAAAGTGGGTCTCTTGTATGCAGCATATTGAAGGTTCTTGCTTTATTATCCAGTCTGCCACTCTATGTCTTTCGACTGGAGCATTTAGTCCATTAACATTTACAGTAATTAATGATAGACATGTGTTTATTGACATTTTGAACTTATTTTTGCCATTGATTTGGCATTTCTTCTTTGTTTCTTTCTTCTTCCTTTTGTGGTTTGGTAATTTTCCTTTATATTATCATGGATTTTATTTAGTTTTTGTGACTCCTTTGTAAGTTTTTGGCTTGTGGTTACCCTTTTCTGTAAGTCTATTAGCCCACTACTATATCTCGAACCCATCCTACCGAAAACAAAGAAGTTTTTAAAAAAAGAAAAAAAATACTCTATATTTTCTTGCTTCCCTCTCCCACTCTTAATGGTTTAGATGCCTTCTTTTACAATTTCGTGTTTATTTTACTTGTAATTCATGAGTTATCACCTTTCCAGTTATGAGTTTCTCATTTCTGTAGCATCCTGCTGCTTTTCTATTTAGAGTAGACCTTTCAATATTTCTTTTAGCATGGGTTTAGTGTTGCTAAACTCTTTCAGTTTTTGCTTGTCTATGAAATTCTTTATCTCTCCTTCTATCCTAAAGGATAGCCTTGCTGGATAAAGTATCCTAGGCTGCATCTTTTTTTCATTCAGGGCTTTGAATATATCTTGCCACTCCCTTCTGGCCTGTAGTGTTTGTGTAGAGAAATCAGCTGAGAGCCTTATGGAGGTTCCCTTGTAACTCACTCTTTGCTTTTCTCTTGCTGCCTTTAGGATCATTTCTTTATCCTTGACTCTGGCCATCTTGATTATGATATGTTTTGGTGTGGGTCTGTTTGGGTTCTTCGTGTTTGGGACCCTTTGAACTTCCTATATTTGGATATCTGATTCCTTCTTTAAGTCTGGGAAGTTTTCAGTCATGATTTCTTCTCCTTTTCAGTCCCCTTTGTTCTTTCTTCCCCTTCTGGGACCCATATTATGCGAAGATTGGCACGCTTTATATTATCCCATAGGTCCCTTATGCTGTTTTCATTTGTTTTTATTTGTTTATCTTGCAGTTGTTCTGATTGGGTGCTTTCTGTTGTCCTGTCTTCTAGGTCACTTATTTGTTCCTCTGCATTGTCTAGTCTGCTTTGCACAGCCTTTAGATCAGTTCTCATCTCAGCCAGTGAGTTTACCAGTTCTACTGGGTTCTTCTTTATAGCTTCAGTTTCATTTTTGACATATTTTATATCTCTAAACACTATCTCTTTTAGTTCCTTCAGTGCTTTAATCACTCCTTTTTTGAAATCTTGATCTAGTAGGCTATCGATGTCTATTTCATTGATTGTTCTTTCAGGGGATTTCTCTTGTTCTTTTAATTGGGAATGGTTTCTCTGCTTCTTCATCTTGCTCATATCTCTCTGGTACTGTGGCTTATGCAGTATCAGTTATCTATTGTGGTCCTTAAACAAGTTTGTTTATTTATCTATCTAATGCCTATGTAGGAATAAAACTTAAAAAAGAGAGAGAAAGAGAATTTTAAAAGAAGGGAGAAAAAAAGGTTTAAAAACAGTGTATAATCAACTATAGAAGAGCAATTTGAATCAGATTAGCATTCAAGTTGAGATGTCTTTTTAAAAACCCTTAAAAAAAAAAAAAGGAAAAGAGATCAAAAAATGATATTTGAAACCTATTGATAATCAATTACTGGAGATCAAAACCATGAGAAATGAAAATGAAATCAGGTGGATTAAAAAAATAATGTAACTACTTTAAAAGAAAAATTTGAAAAGGAATTAAAACTAGAAGCATATACAATTGTTTAGAAAGGAGAAATTAAAAACGTAATAAAAAATAAAACAGATAAAAAATAGAGAATTTTAAAAGAAGGGAGAAAAAAAGGTTTGAAAACAGTGTATGCTCAATTATAGAAGAGCAATTTGAATCAGACTAGCATTCTAGTTGAGGCATCTTTTTTAAAAACCTTAAAAAAAAGGAAAAAAGATCAAAAAACGATATTTGAAACCTATTTATAATCAAAAACAGGAGATCAAAACCAAAAGAAATGAAAATGAAATCAGGTGGATTTTTAAAAAAAATAATAATATAACTACTTTATAAGAAAAATTTAAAAGGAATTAAAACTAGAAGCATATACAATTGTTTAGAGAGTAGAAGTTGAAAAGGTAATAAGAAATAGAACAGATAAAAATATGATAAAAATAATTTTGAAAAAGGGGAGAAAAAAAGGTTTGAAAACAGTGTATAATGAATAATTGAAGAGCAAGTTGAAGCAGAATAGCAATCGGGTTGAGCTGTCTCTTAAAGATCTTTAAAAAAGGAGAAAAGAGGAAAAAATATATTTGAAACCTGTGTATAATCAATAACAGGAGATCAAAACCAAGAGAAATAAAAATGACATGATGTGGATTTTTTAAAATAATAATAATATTACTTTAAAAGAAAAATTTAAAAGGGATTAAAACTGGGAGGATATATAATTGTTTAAAAAGTAAAAATTAAAAAGGTAATAGAAAATACAACAGGTAAAAACAAATTTAAAAAAAAAAGGAGGGGGGTGTTCCCTTGGAGACTGTGTGCTCTTAATGAGAAGTCTTTCTGTCTTCACCCTGTTTCGTGAACTCAGCTTGCTGTTTCCAGAGGCCCTCCATTGGTGCCCTCCTCTGTGCTGCTCCCAGTGCCTGTCGGGAGCAGATCGTGCCCCCTCCCAGCACTGGGTCAGGTGCAGCGTTCCTGCTGAAATGGCTGGGGTCACCCGCCATCCCCTGACTTCCATCCCTCCGCAGCTCTGTGCCGCTAAGCGCTCCATCCCACCGCACGCTCCGCCCCTCGGACGGTGCTAGGCGGGCTGCCCCGGGAAGACCGCGAAACAGCCCCGCCCCTGCTCCGTGCCCAAACTCAGCTCCTTATTTGTCCCGGCGGTGTGAACTTTGTGAGGCACCAGGGTGAAAGGATCCTATCTGACTCCGGCTGCAAACAAGTCACTGTCTGGCCTTTGAGACTGCCGAGCCCCCAGGCGCGGATTCAGGTTTTGACCCCGCCCCCACCTGGGTACCAAGCGCTGGAGGATATGGCGGTGGTGCATGAGCCCCGCCTCTCCTCCCCGAAAACCTTCAGTGGGTTTGCAGAGATGGGGGGTATGCACCCTTCCTCCTAGGGCATATCAGCCATGTTGTTTTATGGAGGGCCCAGGTTGTTCTGCCCTGTGCACCCACAGCCACACCCCTGCAGTCTCCCGAGGCTGCCTCAGTGCGGCCGTCCCCGTCCTCTGCCCGGCTGGGGCAGCCTGTCCTGGCCCCCAGCTGCTGGCTCGGGACTCGGGCTGGGTGTCGCAGGGACCCTCTGTGCCCGTTCAACCCAGTTCTGTTGGTCAAGGGCTGCTCTGTACAGATCCGAGCCTCGGAGGCTCCCCCTCCATCCCGCTAGCCTCTCCGTTGGAGAGGGGAAACCCAGTGAACAAGCGCTAGTCCTCCTTTGCCGCTTCCTCCCCGCGGGACCCGTCCCGCAATGTTTTGCCTCTTCTTTCTTCTTTTCCTTTCTCCTACCAGATTTTTGGCGTCTTTGTCTTTTGAAGAGGACGATGTTCTGTTGGAGTTCTGCAGGTGCTCTGGTTGGCTGAGTGGGTCTGTGGATGTGAGTCTTGGTGTATCTGTGGGAGAGGGTGAGCCACTAGTGTCCTACTACTCCGCCATCTTGGCCTCGTCCCCTCCATTTACATTTTAAAATAAGCTTGTCTATGTGTATAGAAAGACATTCTGGGATGTGGCTTGGGATTGCATTGAATCTGTAGATAAATCTGGTAAGAAACAACATTTTATCAATATTGAGTCTTTCAATCCATGAACATTAACTTAGGTCTTTTAAAAATTTCTTCCATCAGTATTGAGTGGTTTTTAGCAAATCCTGAACATATTTGTGTGCAATTATAGCTAAGTAATTTTTGGTGCTATTAAAAATGGCATTTATTTTGCTTCAATTTTAATTTCCAGTGGTTCATTGCTAGTGTACAGAAACACAATTGATTTTCTATATTTTTGTTCTGTCTGTGACATTGCTAAACTCATTCCCCAGTTTGTGCCACCTTCAGGTTAAACCTGGAATAAATTTCTCCATTCCAAATAAATGAAATAATAAAAAAACAGGAACTTCACAGTCCATGTACAGGGTATTCTTCAAGTTTTTTACTTCAGTCTCCAAGCCATCATTTGCTTACAACTGCTTTTGTTTTTTTTGTTTTTTTTTTTTTTTTTTAGAATTTTCAGGTACTTCCTTTTTGTATTTTGTTCAAAATTTTTAGCTGTGATCACTGGGAAAGCTAGGTTTTAGTAGTTTACTCTATCTTAGCTAGCTTCAGAAGTCCACAAATTCCATTTTCACTGAAGTTTAAAGCTTAATATTCTTTACTCTCAATAAGTATCCCACCCCCATTTCTAATGTAAAATGTGTCATCTGTAGTAGAATCCTGTTTTCTGTATTGTTGGAGGCAAAGGCCATGCCAATCAGAAAAACAGCTTTTATTGTTGTTGGGATCTAAGGGATGGATTAATGTAGTCCCCAGCTCCACCAGATACTTCCAGGGGCTACCAGATTTTTCAGATCTCTGAGCATTTGATGTGTTGCCTGAAGCTTATTTGGACTTTAAGTGTGCTTTACTCTTTCAGAATTCAGTCAAATGGTGCTATGAAAACTGAATATGCACATGCAGAAGAATAAAATTGGACCCCTGCCTCACACCATACACAAAAATTAACTCAAAATATAAGAACTATAAACCTATAAACATCTTAGGAGAAAACACAGGAGTAAGTTTTCATGACCTTCAGTTAGGCAAAGCCTTCTTAGATATTACACCAAAAGCATGAACAGAGGAAAAAAAAACCAGGTAAATTGGACTTCACCAAAATAAAAACTTTTGTGCTTTAAATGATAACTTCAAGAAAGTTAGAAGACATCCACAGACAGAGTGGGAGAAAATATTTGCAAACTATATATTTGATAAAGCGCTTGGGTCTAGAATATATGAATTCTTAACAACTTAACAATTAAAAAGATGACTCATAAAAAATGGGCAAAGGATATGAACAGACTTCTTCAAAAAAGGTCTACCAATGCCAATAAGCTCATGAAAAGATGGTCAACATGATTAGCCAGCAAGGAAATGTAAATTAAATCCACAACAACACACTACTTCATATCCACTAGGATGGTTATAATAAAAAAGACATTATAATAAGTGTTGGTAAGAATGTAGAGAAATTGGAACTCTCACATACTGTTGATGGGAGTGTAAAATAGTACAGTTACTTTGGAAAACAGTCTGCCAGCTCCTCAAAATAATAAACATATGAAGCTAGCAGCCTCTTCCTAGGTGTATATATCTATATATATGCATATGTGTGTGTGTGTGTGTATGTATATATATATATATATACCCAAGAGAAATGAAAACATATTCCCACAAAATCTTGTACATGAATTTTCATAATAATATTCATAATAGCCAAAAAATGACAACTCCAAATTCATCAACTGATGAATGGATAAAGGATGTGTGATATAGTCATACAAAGGAATAGTATGGTAATAATAAATAAATGAATAAAACAGAGTTTATTTGGCAATAAAAAGGAATAAAGTACTGATACATGTTATAACATGGATGAACCTTGAAAAAATGTTGCTAAATGAAAGAAGTCAGTCACAAAACCACATATTATATCATTCCATTTATATGAAATGTCCAGGATAGGAAAATCTATAGAGGTAGAAAGGAGATTGGTGGTTACTTAGGACTTGTGGTTGTGGAGAAATGGCGAGTGACTAATGGGTATGGGGTTTCTTTTTTGAGGTAATGGCAATGCTCTAAAATTGATTGTGGTGATGGTTGCACAATTCTGTGAGTACCCCCAAAACCACTGAACTATGCTCTTTAAGGATGAATTGAATGGTGTGTGAATTGTATCTCAGTAAAGCAGTTTTTTTTTTTAAAAAATGGAACACAAAAAAATGAGAGGAAGTAGAAGTCCATAGTCATTTTCTAAGTCTCTTGTAATAAATTACCACAAACTAGGTGGCTTAAAACAATAGAGATTTATTCTTTCAAAGTTTTGAAGGCCAGAAGTCCAGAATCAATTTTACTAGGCTGAAATTAAGGTGTTGGCAATGCTGCCCTCCCTGCAGAGAGTCTGGGAGAAACTTTGTCCTTCACTTTTGTGAAAATGCGTTAAGGAAACCTAACTCAAAATTGGATTTGGGAAGCCATGAAGGGTGGGCTTCCACACACATGCTACTCATGGCAGCTTGCACAGTCCTGCAGGAAGAAGGACGATTTCCTCTCTCATCTGGCAACAGCAAGCTGCTCTCATCTGCAGACGAGGAGAAACCCCCACCATTTTGATTGCCTGCAGTCAGTGAGAAGCTACCACCACTTTGAACTTTCAGTTTTGCCCATTGAATTTTTGTTGAAAACAACCCTCCCAGCTTCCTCCTTTCCTCTATAAAAGAACTTCTTTCTCCAGACTTGCCTATGGTTCACCATAGTTTGCTTGTCCTGAATTTCAATTCCTCTGCTATTCCCAAATAAACTCACTTTTTGCTTAAATCAAATTGCTTTTTCTTCTGTGTAAGGTTGACAACTCTCCCATTTTTTGATGGCCGCTGGCAATCCTTGGCTTGTGGCTGATCACTCCAATCTCTGCCTTTGTGGTCACATTGCTTGCTTCTCTTCTGTGTGTCTGTATGTATGTGTCTGCTCACTCTTTATAATAATACATGTGATTGAATTCAGGGCTGGAATAATCCAGGATAATCTCTCCATCTAAAGATTCTTAATCACATCTATAAAGACCTCTTTTCCTTATAAGGTAGCATTTACAGGTTCCAGAGATTAAAGTCTAATATCTTTGAGGTGCATTATTTGACCTACCACAAAATCAAAAAGGCCTGTTTTTTAAAAGCATTTCTTGATGTCTTTAGGGGTCATGCCTATCATAAATTGTTTATATTTGATACTAAATTTGAGGAAAAAGAACCAAGTGGTCACTTAATCTCATGAGGCTACTAGCTGGAAACATTTTTGGACATCCATGCTGGTTTTAATAACCAAGTCAAGAGTTTTGAATATTATTAGCTAATGGACTTTTTAAGTTTTGGGCTGTCTTCATCTCAGCTTTGTGGTTAGCATGGTGTGTGCTTGTGACCAGCTTGTGAGATGCCTTATTTTGACTTGGTTCATACCAAGTGCGAATACTTCTCAGAAACCTCGTGGAGGCAGGAAACGTTTCTTCTAGTTCATTTTACAAGTTCCTGTGCAAACTGTGAATTGCTATAAACACAAGACATTATTTTATTGGACATGCTCTCCTCTGAGAGTTCTCACTGCAGGACCTAATCATGAGTCCCCTGACACAGCTTTAGATTTCTAGGGAGAAGGACAATAATCAGAAACATAGTGTGAGGATGTGTACTTTAAAATCTATCCTCTAAGAGTTTAAGGGGAGTAAAGTGCATGCACAGTTTATTTTAAACTTCCATTTAACTTTTTAGGGAAGAAAATCTGAGACTTATGCATAGGAGGGAATAAGATGATTTTTGAATATTTGCATTAAAATGGCAGTTTTCTCTCAGAGTAATTACTCTGAAGGATGGTGTACTTATGCTGATGATATGACCACTGAGTAAGAATGCTTGTAGCTTTTTTGGCGGGGGGTAATTGTTTTCAAATCCAGTTTCTGAAAAATTGAGCTCTTAATTGCTTCATAGTCATCCTTCATGTTTGACCACAGCTAATATCACCCAACCTGCTTGTCCACTTCACTTGCCATCTCCTACTCTGAGTGATTTTGGGTTATTTAAAGAAATCAAATTTACCTTCAGAGGATGAATTTTTGCTGCAACTGAGACTATTCAAAATTTGAGACTGTTTGATCTGATGTCTATAATAAAATGGAGCTCTGATACATTTTAAGTGAAGGCAACTTAATAAGACTATGTATATAGCTACCAAAGTTAAAGATTTTAAACAGGACAGTACACATTTGGATATGTAGGTTTTAGTGTGTGTGTGTTAAAAATAAAATAAATCATGTCTTACAATCATACTTTGTATACTGCAACTAAAAGCACAGAATCCTTTTTCCTTCGTACACTTTGCCTATCTCCAGCTAAGAACAAATACTTTTTGGTTATTCATTATTTAAATACTGTGACTGGATAGACTTTAGGGAACAAAGCAGACATAGTCCCACATGGAACTTAAATAGGTAGAGATAGACAAATTAAAAACTGTATACACACATATGTATGCCTTGGGGCAATAAGTTCTGTGGAAAAAAATTAAGATTAATGAGAGAGAGAGAGACATGGGTGGAACTACTGTTTAGATAAGGTGGTCAGAAAAGACGTATTTGATGGGTGATGTTTGGGCAGAGATGTGAAGAAGCAAGGGAGCTGGATTTGTAGCTGTTTGGGGGAGAGGCAGGATGGGGTGTTGAAGAGAGCATCCCAGAGAGAACGGCAGGTGTAGCGGAGCATGCTTGCTTGCCACAGTAAACTGTGAGAGCAAACATCCCATCTCAAGAGACAGTTCAAAACTGCTTAAGCACTAAGTACAAATATACAGAGGATGTAAAAAAGCTGGTTTTCAATGGGGCAAAATCTCTTGATCAAAACTCAGGATGAAACCTATTGCTTTTCTCTTTGTGTCTTCTGCAACAACATTTGGACTTTCTTTCCTTATAGTTTCTGATCTCAGATTATTTGAGTAGAATAAACCCAATCATGTTATTCTAGATACATGCCTATGCAATTATGACGAGTCATTCTGGTTCGTTGTGTTATCCAGCTTCTGTGCACATTGGTAAGGGAGAGGCAGACTTTGATGGAATAGGGAAAGATATTTTAGGAGCAGTACCTTTTAGCTGGGATATCTTTGCTGAATTGTCTGTAAATATGCCACAATCTCATTCTCCACTCTGAATTGCCAAAGAAAAGCTTTCTGTTTGGTCTAGAGGGCTCCTTTGGAGGACGGTTTCTCAAATGTTCTTAAATAGCAAAATGAGCACTTATGGTTAGCCATGAGGAAGAACTTCCCTGAAATGAGGGTTCTATTTTATAAAAGTAAGAGGAGTTGTAGAAATTAGAGTTTGAAGGAACCATGGAGTTCTTTGTGAGTTCAACTTCCTCATTTTACTCTTGGTGACACGGAGGCCCTACAAAGCAATGGTGGAATGAGAATTCACAGATGGCAAGTGCTTTCTGTGTGGCAGGCATTGCACTGGGCACCTTCACGTGTGTTGTCTTATTTCATCAGCTGTACAAGTCTGTGAAGTATTGGCAAGGACTTGTGCTAGGTCTTCTCTGTCTGCCCTTACAGTCTTCTCTCCACTCTTTTTCACCTTCTGTGTTCTGGGAGGCTTACCTCTGTGTACCTTGTTAACCAAACTCCTTTGCCAATGGGAGGCACAGCCCGCAATCAGAGAGTGGGAGGTGAGAGAGGGAGTGGTCCTTATCAACCTGGCTTGTTCCTTGCCAGGCCACCTGTTGGCTGACGCTACAGAGCTCTGTTGAAGGCCCTCTGCTACAGCTACAGCATTACCTGTAACTTAGGGTCAGACAGTCTTTCCCCTACTTCCAGCAGATTTCTGTCAGGAGGGCAGAGGCAGTTATGGCTTCCTGCTTTGGCAGCTCTGAGATATTTCGCCAATTCCTATTCATGCCCTTTATCTTGCCGACACCTTTGTTAATAGTCCCTTCATTAATTTCTCCTTATTTACCCCATTTGAGTGTTCCCTTTCTTTCCTTCTGTGACTACACTGATTCAGTTTTACTTGCCCCATTTTGTGGAGAAGAAATCTGAGGCTCAAAGAGATTGACTGATTTGCTCAAAGGCACTCTAATTTGTCAGAGTCAGGATTTCAAACTAGTTCTACCTGATTCTAAAGCCTCGTACTTTCCAGTATTTACCCATGGATATTGGTAGTTAACAGTGGAACTGCAACCCAAACCTAAGTTTGGAATCCCTCTCTAGGTTTCTTTATGCCAAGCTCCATTAATGATGTGTCACCTCATCATTGTTAGCTCTGTTTTTCTGTCGGCTTTTTTGTTTGTTTGTTGCTCTGAGAGAAAAATCATAAAGTTTTTCTCAACATACAAAGAGTTAACATGATTTTAAATATTAAATATTTTAAGATTTTATATTTAATTATAACTGGGAATAAGATGGTTAAAAAAGACAGGCATGGTATTTGCTTTCATGAGTTTAGAGTTTAGAGGGAGAGACAAACATCAATCGAATGCAAATAAATGTAAAATTATGACTGTGATTGACAAATGCTATATGAGAGGTACTGGACCATGAAAACTTATGTGAGAGGGACTTAACCTAATCATGGAGGACTGTGGAGCCTTCTTTAAAAAGTGATGCCTCAACTAAGATTTGAAGGATGAGTAGGCATTAAGTAGGGTTTGGTTTTCCCAAATAGAAGCTAAAATAATTTAGTGAGCAAAACTGCTTGTTTCACACCATTAAAAAAATTTTTTTTGTTCCATATAACTTAACCTCCTTGCTTTTCTTCAGTCACTGAGATGCCCACCGTGGCCCTAAAGGAGATTACTTAAGATGACTTCTATCTCTGAAAACATGAGGCAGGTGAAGCCAACAGCCCTGGCACCCTTAGACTCTGACGGAAAGAGCCTGGAGAACACAGGCGTTGCCATAGGATGTTACTGCCTACAGGGACTTAGAGATAATCTGACTCAACCCCTGTATTTACCTGGGAAGGAAACGGGTGCATCGTTAGCCTAACCCTAGGAGAAGAAGCCTCTGCCTTCTACTGGCTTCTCATGCTAGCAGGTTGGGGAACAGTTTCTGTCTGCATGGAATAATGAGTGGTTTGATAATGAAAATATTAGTTCTAGTGTTCTTTATTGGGACATGAGGATTTTCTGGTCAATAAAATTCTTTGTCACTACTTGTTGCCCTAGTTTTGCTTCAGGTTAGTCAGGTCACTAAATATACCCTCATAACACTCTTTACTGTAGAGTATAATTTACATTGTTATACATGAATACTTCGCTGGATTTTAAAAATGATTGAATAATACATGTTTTTACTCATTTCATAACAAAGAAAGTAAGACAATGCTTTAAAGTTCATTTTATGAGACTGCTAATTCCTTGATGTTAAAACAAGATAAAAACAATTAAAGAAAATAAAAGTGATCTGCCTCTCATCACAGCCTGGTTAGGGCGGATTGGTATTTGATATCATGTCTGCTTAACTGGGATGGTCAATCTCTTTTTTTTCTTGTTTTCAATAGACTTTTTACTTTGGAATAATTTTAAACTTACAGGAAAGTTGCAAAGATGGTACAGTGAGTTCTCATATACTCCTCACAGTTTCCCTCATCATTAATGTCTTACTCAAGGTCTTTTAAAATAAATGAATAAATCAATCAAATTGTCTCTAACTCAGATGTGGGTGCTGGACAAATAGATGGTCCCCAAAGGAAAATTCTTCTCTAAGAGAAAAGATCTGAAAAGTTTGTACCACACACAAGCTGGTCAAACATGATAACTGCTTTCTAGAAGAGGGTTTACTGATGGTGGGCAAAAAGTGATGAGTGGGAGGAAAAACTAGAATGAGAAATTCAGGTCATAATATAGATGTTTCTGTCAGGAATCTGTAGCTTTTAGCTCTCTCCATTCTTCAAGCAGAGTTACATATTTGGAGTTTTAGTTCTGTAGCTGGATAGGATTGTATCCATGCTTTTGATAAGAGGAAAACCCTCTCGTATTTCCCAGCATATTACAACTTGTATTTAGTTTTGGCTTACGATAAGTCAAAAAGTTACTTAATTGACATACTCCATGGTGGAGATTTTTATGTCTTAACACATGTGGTTCAGTGTGTCATTTACCTCTGGGATCTCTAAAAGTGTGTTTGGAATTTTAAAATATGTATATGCTATACATGCCTTGCATTTTATAACCGTGTCTTGGTTTCCAAATGTGCAGAGCTAGGATTCCAAATGAAAGAATAAATGGAACCATGGACTGGTTGGCTTTAAAATATACTTTTTGATTTTTTTTTAACAATTTTGAGATCAAAGGCTGAAAAGAGCTACAAAAATGATATATGAATGTAATCACTCTGTCTTTTGTAGTCCTTGTTTTCTGTTCTTTTTTGTTGACCTCCAGCCAGTTTGCCTTCTGTTGTATATAGCTCTTTTCAGTAGACTGGCTTTGCATTGCTTGCAGCCCAGACTTGGTCCCTGAAGAGATATTAGAGGAACAATTTAATGGTTAGCAAGTCACGTTGGGAGCTGAGATCGCTGAGGCAGAACAGTACACAGTTGTCCAGACTAGCTGCTTGGGGAACAAGGTTGTCTGGATGGTGTAAGTTTAACTTAATAGCTTTGGCAGTGGCCGAAGGCAGTGGTTAAAGGATGTCTTATAAGGGACAGAGTGAAGGGGCTGCAGCCCTGGAGTTTAGCTGTAGTTTAGTTGCTCATAAGTTCTATCTTACCCTCAACTATTGTGGGATTGTAGTTTTGGGGCTTACAGAGCTTTGAAAAGGTAAGACTGGAAGAGCATTAGCAAACTGCCTTTGGGGAATTAAGTGTCCCTGCCTAGCAACACTGATGGCTGTGGTACAACACAGAGCTGGGCTATTTATCCTTAGATATTTTAGTGATATACTTCATGCCCTTGCTTCTTTCCTCACATTGGGAGAAACCCGTTTGCAGTAAATAAGCTTGTAATGTCCAGGGAGGAATTTTGACTGTAAAACTGCATGACTTTTGCTTTCTTCATAAATATTTATATTTTAAGACACACTCTAAACCTCATAACAAAAGATTTTAAAACAGCCAGGCCCTAAAAGAATTTCGTGTGAAGATGATGAAAACCAGGCTGTAAGCCTAAAAAGAATTTCATGTGTTCTTTCTAGCTCATCTTTCCTTGTAGCATTGGTTTTGATGGAAGTTTACTAAGTTGTACATATGGTTGGGATAGAAGAGGAAGGAGACTCAGTTCATGTAAAGAGAATCTTCTGTCTCATATGCTGCTACTATAGGAGGGACTGAGATTTGGCAATCTGTTTGTTCATTTAATAAAAATACTATATACTCTGTTAAGGGTCGGCTATATTGGTTAGAGGAAAAGTACAGCCATAGCCATGTCTACAACCTTAATTAAGGGCCAGATACATTAAAAAGTCCTAGTATTGATCCCAAGAGGAGCCCAGGTGGGGGCAAGCATTTGGATGGATTAGTGAAAACTTACCTCTACAAGGGGCAAAATAACTTGAAAAAGCATGCCATGTGCAGATGTTACAGGTTCACTCGCATTATCTTAAGTTATATGGAGGCTGAGAGTATAGCACTGATAACAAAATTCAGAAATAATTTTGAGGACATAGTAGAATTTCTGTATTTGAACAATTGTTGGTTTGAGTGATTTCAGAAGATGTATTTCAAAATTGTGTTAATGGAGATAGTCTAGGGGTTGTATGATAATTGTACTGTGCTAGAGAACACTAATTTGGAATCCCAAATATTTGTATCTAGAGTTTTAAATTTATTTAAAAGGAAAGGGCACTCGGGCCCGATTACATCCATTTACTGCAGGTGAATTGTTCACTCATAAATTCCACAGGCTTTTGTTGAGAACAGACTGCTTGCTAGGGTTTACAGAATAGGCTTTTTTTTTTTTTTTTTTCTTTAGGTGAATGTGCAAGAATGCCACACTTCTCAGAAGAAGGTGAGAGTTTTGACCTTTAGGGGAGAAGCTTTCCCAGAAGAGAGTTTCTGGGGTTTGGTAATAAGCCCTGATAAGTGAAGGCAAGGTAAAGTCACCACATGGAGCAATGCAGGCTCATCTAGAAACCTCTGACAAACAGGCCTCTGTTCCCCATGGCCCTCTGGGGATGTTTCCACAATTTGCTTAATTGCAATGTTCTTTTTGAGTTTTAGGGAAGAGCTAAACTTAGATTTATTTTAGGGCCTGGCTATTTTAAAATCTTTTGTTATGGGGTTTGGAAAGAGTCTTAAAATACAAATATTTATGATGAAATAAAGTTTTTTTTTTTTTTTTTGCTTTCTTTGCTAGGACACTTCTTCAATTTTTGTGTGAAATGCAGAACTTTATAGCTAAGAAAAAGTGAACTGCAATTTTCCCTAGCAGAATGTCCTCTGTACCACTGCCCCCCCTTTTAGTTCGTCAGTATCTACATCTATATTTTCTAAGGGTTTTCTTTTGCATGTATCTCTTATTTAAGAATCTTGCATCTGATTTATCTCTTTTCCCTAGTATTCAGTGTTTGGGCAAATTTGGTTATGACTTTAAACCCAGATGGAAACCATTTGAGTTTTTAAACGTCCAAAGTCTTTGCTGTGGTTTCTAATAAGTCTTTCCTAAGTTTCTAATAATAACTTCCTCTGATCTTTCTGGTGGCAGCCAGGAGCTGCTTGGGTGATTGAGTTGCTCTTTTTAAGTGTAATTTATTGAATTTTCCTTCATTGAAAGAGATGGCTATTCTTGGAAAGTAAAAGAGTTAGAATATAATTGATTGTTTTGGTGTTTTAATCCTCTTAATTAGTCATTGTCAATACATAGAACTGTTAGGGTTTAGTGTAGGAGATTGGTATAAATAGCAGTTATTTGTTTCCTCTGATCCACTTGCTTTCAGAATTTTACCAGATTTATGAAACTTCAGTAATAACTTGGAAATGCAGTGTATTTTCTAAGTAGGTTGGTGCCCCTATCTTAATGTTAGATATGTAGTAAAGGGTGCTTTTTTTAATGGCCAACTTCTTTCTGCTTTAGCCTTTATCCCTCTTGAAATAATTCCTCTAACTAAGAAATGTTTCATGATTTGTTTACTAAATGTTCATTTAAAAATAAAAGACCTTAAAGTTGGAAGGGATCTTAGAAATTCTTTATCTACCTTCCATTTGGTGAAGAAATACATTCAAACTCTGCCTGTACAATTCTTCTGAAAGTGAACATACTACCTCATAGGAACCATCCAATTGGTAAAAGCTCAATTATGTACTGAGCAAAAATGTATTTCCTGTAGTTTCTAGTCATTTATTCTAGATGGTCTTCTGTAACAAAATGGCATGTCTTTCTTTCCTTTCCCCAGGTTAGTTAGGCTCAGATAAGATCCCAGTGGTTTAGGCTCTGGTTAACTAGTTTTCCCTCAGGGCAGGACTTGCTAAGAAGAACAGAGTGCTCTGGTTTATTTCAAAATGGTTCTTTTCCTCTCCTCCTGCTGGAAGCCCAGGGAGAGTTTTCTCTCAAGTTTATTATAGGAACTTGGTAGGACTCCTAGAGGTAAATCTTAAAATACTGTAGCTTCCTCCCACCCAACCATGACTAGGTCCCCTGGAATTTTTAATTCTCAGAGATGTCCACTTTGAGCCCCCAGCAATTTATCAATTACAGCTCAGGTTTTCCTGTCCCATCACTGTTTCTAGTTGTAGGAACTATGGGTTGCCATGACTCCCTGTATTCGCCTGTCAGTCTTTCCAGTCTTCGGGGGCAGGAGTTTGCCCTTTGTCCTCTTCTTTCTTACAGACCCAGGAAGAGTTGTTGATTTTCAGTCTGTTCAGCTTTTTACTTATTTTTAGGGTGGAATGGCAACTTACAAGCTCTTCATATGCAGAACTGAAAAGTAGAAATTGCAGTTGATTTTTTAGATGTAAGTACAGGTTTTATATTCAGCCGTATTCAATGTTATGTTATTAGGTTCATCATATCTTGATCCCTTAATGTAGTTTTGTCATCCATGGATATGTACATGTCTTCTAAGTCTGAAACCAGGTTATTGATAAAAGACAATAGGACAAGGACAATAATTGAGTTTCAACAAAGTATAGAATGAATTGAACCCCTTTGGAAAAGACTCTGGCAGTATTTATTCATACTAAAAATGAGCAGATCCTTTTACTTACTAATTTTACTTGTAAATTAAAGTTGGCTGCATATTATTTTGGTACTCTTCCCATTGAAAGGGAAAGAGTCCCCTTCCCTTGACTCTAGGTAGGCTGTTTGACTGATTGGTCAATAGAATATGGTTGAAGGGATACTGTCAGTTTTCAGAACCAAGCCTTAAGAGATTAGCAGTTTCCATTTCCTGTCTCTGGGAATCTTGCTCTTAGACCCAGACATCATGCTGTGAGAAGGCTAAGCAGCCTACAGAGAGTCCAGGTGGAAAGAAATAGAAATTTTTGGTTAACAGTCCCATCTGAGTCTGCAGCCAACATCCAGGAACAACTTGCCAGCTATCTGAGTGAACTATTTGGGAATGAATCCTTTGGCCCCATTTCAGCTACCCCAGCTAAAGCTGCATGAATTGTTCTGCTGAGCCCTGCCCAAATTTATTATAAATTCATGAGCTGTTTTGGGGTGGTTTGTTATATATAAATTGGTAACTGGAACACTACTTTTCATGAATCTCTCTTATAGAAATAAGAACATCAGAACACAAGAATAGATATCCACAGGGATGTTTCCAGCAGTGTTCTTTATTGTAATCACCCACCGCCTCCAAAAAGGAAAGCAAGAAAATAAAACAGAAACAACATGAATACTCTGAATACTCATCAATACATTATGGTTAAAAAATAGCTTTATTATACAACACATAATAATCAGTTGCATTTTTATACACTAAGAATGAACAATCTGAAAAGAAAATTACAAAACAATGCCATTAACAACAGTATTAAAAAGAATAAAACACTTAAGAATTAACTAAGGAGATGAATGTTTTGTACAATGAAAGCTACAAAACACTGCTGAAAGAAATGAAGGATATTAATAAATGGAAACACATCCTATGATCATGGATTGGAAGACTTAATATTGTTGTCAGTACTACCCCAAAGTGATTTACTGATTCAATGCAATTCCTGTCAAAATTCCAATGACTTTTTTTTTCATAAATAAAAAACCCCATCCTAAAATTCAGATAGGATCTTGAAAGACCCCAGATAGCCAAAACAATTTTGAAACAGAAAAACAAAGCTGATGTACTCACACTTACTGATTTCCAAACTTACTATAAAGCTACAGTAATCAAAACAGTGTGGCACATGTGGTATAAAGAAGACATATATACTAATGGTATAGGGAACCCAAAGATAAATCCTCACATGTAGGGTCAAAGGATTTTTGACAAGGGTACTGAGAAGACCACTCAATGGGGAAATGACAGACTTTCCAACAAATGATGCTGAGAAAATTGAATATCCACATACAAAATAATGAAGCTGGATCCTTACCCAACACCATATACAAAAATTAACCCCAAATAGATCAGAGACTTAAATGTAAGACCTAAAACTATAAAACTCTTAGAAAAGAGTGTAGGCAAAAGATACACAACATTGGGTTTGGCAGTGATTTCTTGGCTATGATACCAAAGAGACAACAATAAAAGAAAGACAAGACAGACAAATTGGACTTAATAAAAATTTAAACGTTTTGTTTATAAAAAGATACTATCAACAAAATCAAAAGGCAGTCCTGAAAATGAGAGAAAATATTTGCAAATCATGTATCTGATAAGGGATTAATACCCAGAATATATTTTTTAAAAATTCCTAAAACTCAATCACAGCAAAAGAAACAACCCAGGACAAAGGACTTGAATAGATATTTCTTTGAAGATGTACAAATGGTCAATAAGCACATACAAGGATGTTCAACATCACTAATCATTAGGGAAATGCAGATCAAAAGTACAATGAGATACTACCTCACACTCAATAGGATGGCTACTATCAAAAAACCAGGAAAGAACAAATGTTGGTGAGGATGTGGAGAAGTTGGAACCTCGTGCACTGTTGGTGGGAATGTAAAAATGGTACAGCCACAGTAGAAAATAGTATGGCAGGTCCTCAAAAAATTAAAAGTAGAATTACAATATGATCCAACAATTCCATTTCTGGATATCAACCCCCCAAAATTGAAACAGGGTCTTGAAGAGATACTTGTACACGCATGTTCATAGCAGTGTTATTCACAATAGTTAAAACATGGAAGCAACCCAAGTGTCCATCAACAAGTGAATGAACAAGCAAAATGTGGTATATACATCCAAGGGAATATTATTAAACCTTTAAAAAGGAAGGAAATTTTGACATATGACATATTATGGATGAACCTTGAGGACATTATGCTAAGTGAAATAAGCTAGTCACTGTGATTCCACTAATATGTGAGATACTTAGAGTAGTCAAAACTGTGGAGACAGA
This sequence comes from Camelus ferus, assembly GCF_009834535.1. Taxonomy (NCBI): domain Eukaryota; kingdom Metazoa; phylum Chordata; class Mammalia; order Artiodactyla; family Camelidae; genus Camelus; species Camelus ferus. The sequence goes on along the minus strand of NC_045698.1, from coordinate 23,262,429 downwards.
AAGTAGAATTGTAGCTGCCAGGAGATTGGGAGGAATGGGGAGATTATCATTTAATGGGTACAGTTTCAGTTTCATAAGATGAAAAGAGTTACAGAGATAGATGGTGGTGGTGGTTGCACAGCATCACAAAAGTATTTAATATCTATGAACTGTACAGTTAAAAATGGCTAAGGTGGTAAATTTTGTTATGTGTGTTTTACCAAAACAAAAAAATTTAATAGCTCTATTATGGACTTATTTTGCTACTAATTATTATAAATAAGTTAAAGCTATATGTATCAACATAGAATGGTATCCATAATATATTGATAAATTTAAAAAAACAAGTTTGAGTGTAAAATAGTAAAATACCATGTAACTAAAAAAGAAAACACTATAGATATACATATTTTACAAAGTTACATGAGTATAAAAAGCATAAAGAATCTACACACCAAAATATTAACACTAATTTTGTCAAGAGAATGAGATTGGACAAGGGAGCTAGAAACTTTTTTTTCTTTAATCACTTTTGTATTGTTTGAATTGTTACCAAAAACCCCCAAATATTCCTCTTGAAAATTTAAAAGTATGTATCTTGGGTTTCCAGGAAAACAGTAGTGATATGTGTATATGAATGTAGGTGTTTATTTGCTGGAGAACTTTCAAGAACTGCTCTGCTCCAGGAGAATGGCTTCTCCATGGATGAGAGGCTGAGGAGAGGACCTCAGGAACTATGACATTGAACAGGATTTTTCTCCATTCCTCCTGCCAAGGCTCTGATGATGGCAGCAGTACTCAGGTGACTAGAAGAAAAAGGAAAAGGAATGCTCTTCCTCTGGTGCAGATAACCTTCCCCAGTGTTAGGAGAAAGCAACTCTTCAATTCTTGTATGACAAGCCTTTTCGTGGTTTTGGAACCTGGTTCTAGGGATTTTTCAAGTGGAAAACAAAATCTCTCTCGTCACTAATTCTGGAAGTGGTCTCTGACTTCTTTTCTGTGGGATCTTCGTGGAGATAGGGTCTCAGAGGGTCAATTAGTGGATAATTTTCCCACATGTGTGAAAGGGGAGAATACTTCTGTAACATAGTGATTTACTTGGTGTGGGGAGAGGTGACTGGTGAAAAGGGGGTATGCTTTGAAGCCTAGGGATCTGTCTTTACTTAGTGGTGAGGCTGTGGAAAGAGTTAAGGTCTAGGAATCAAAAGAACTGTCTCTGATCCAGGTTCTCTTGGTGATTAGCTGACTTTAGGCAAAATTGTGCCCTCTCTGTGCCTATGTTTTCCTACCTGTATATGGAGATATGACATAAGAAAGAAGGATTATGTCTTTCACTGCCTGCATAAAATGATCACAATATTTGCTTCCTTACAAGAGTTTATGAGTAATGTCTTGCCATTCCAGCAGCTAGATGGCACCATCGCCTCTAACATTTGTTTTAATAACTAGAATTTAATTGCAGCTGATGCTGTGTGCTGTACTTCTTTTCTTCTATGATAGCTTTTGTCAAAAGTTACGACTTTTAGATTAAAAGGAATGTAGCTATGTTGTTTTGAAACACCATGGATCTCTTTATAGATGATTCATCATAGATTAACCTGAAGTCTTTTAGAAAACCAAAAACCATCCTGTAGTAGATGTGATCACTCCTAGGATCATAGTTGCCCTAGTTTCATAAGAATTCTCTTTTTGCACCCCAGATGACATGCTGACAGGCCTAGCCCAAGGGAGTAAAGTTATGTGTTTATTCCAGAAGGTTCTGTCCTTACCACATCTCCCAGTCCCAGGGGAGGAAACCTACAGTTATTAGCTATGCTTTGTTGATTGTTGAATCATAGATTTTAGCAATCCCTGAGCAAGCCAACTTCTGTATTTTCCTGCTAAGTAGATGAGGCCCAGGGAGGTTAACCGATTTGTTCAAGTTTATACCCAAAATAGTCATCTCCAGGCTCCCATCTCTAGTTTTTCCACTGGGCTGCTGCTTTTATTTTTTTTAAAGTAAGCTTAGATGTTCTGCCAAGGTGTCACAACTAAACTGGAGTTTGTAAGATCGCTTTGTATTTACCAAAAAACCCCCCAAAACAAAAATCCCATAAACAGGATGAAATATTTAAACCAGTTCTAGCTCCCTTATCACCAATAAGCTCCAGAGCAAGAGTGCTTTGGGCAAGTGGGGAATCATGTGCAATCAAACTCCCTGTAATTTAAGTTCTCCATGTCTTAAAAATGGGTACAAGTAATATTTTGCCTGTCTTTTAATATTGCACTAAAATACATGAGAATTAAGGAGATAACAGAGTAAAAATTTTAAGAGGTTTTCTAAAATAAAATTATAAAAATTCAGGTCATTCTTGTCATTTTTCTCTGTCAAATAAGTTAATTTTTCTCCTTTTAAAGTTATGTCTTAGTTATTTATAATGGTTTTTCCAGTTCGCAAGATGGTAGAACATACTTAACAAGGGTCATCTTCCTCCTCAGTTTTACCATTATTGATTTAAAAAGGAAATGTTTGTGGATTCAGCCTCATCCACTTCCTGATATGCCTACACAAAAATTATGGAAATCATGATATGCCAACATAATGCTACTTTCTTTGGTTCTTCTTTCATTAAGTCTTTAGTTACTGAATTGTGAATTCTAAGGAGTCACTAAGATTTTAGAAATCTACTTGAAAGACTATAGCAATTTTACTGGATAGCACATTATCCAAGAGTTATATATTTTTTTTCTCTCCTTTAATCAAAGTTGTCCCTTTCAAAATAAGTACTCAGCAGTTTATACTTTTTCTTTTATGGTTTTGAGAAACCTTTTTTTTGTGTGTGTGTATCATGGCGTGACTATAAATCACTTTTCCCTGAACTCAGACAGGATGGTGAATAGTTTTAGGAAATGATGCTGATAGTAACTTGATATTCTGAGAGTAGTGTTTCCCAGTTTGTTTGAAATCTTTAAAAAGAAGAAAATAAATTGAAGGAACTTTGGATGATTATATTTATGTTTATAATATGTGTTGACTATGAAAATGTATAATGACAAAAAGCTACTCTTAATTTGGTAATGCTGTTTACTTGAATTAGTATTTTACTAGTCATTAGTATTTTACACATATATTTGAAAAATAGGAGTACTTCTGTGAGTAAAATATATCATGTATTTAGTTAAGGGATAGTACTAGGTGCACCTAGGGATTTAGATACAGTTTCTCTGTAGCTTCCCCAAAACTTTAAATTGGGAGCCATTGTTGTAGGATGATAAATATCTCTAAGTGAATCGAATTTTAATGATTAAAATTCAGCTGCAGCTACAAGTGTACTGCGAACTTAATATATTCCAGGAATTACGCAAAGTTGCCTTAGACATGTATTAACTAACTTAATCCTCATAGTAGTCCTATAAGGTAGGTACTACCATTGTCCCTGTTTTATAAATGTAAAGAGAGAAGCTTAGAGGGTTCAAGTCACTTTTTCAAGGTCACACAGCTAATAAGTGGCAGAGTCCCAACATAAGAAACTCCAGAGCTTGACATTAACCACAACACTGTTTTTCCCTTCACTGAGTTGAAATCTGTTTCTCACTTGGGAGTTTAATATGATGTTTTATACCTATAGATAATTCTGATTTTCATGCCTCTATTAAACATACAATCAGAGGTGAACTGAGAATAGCTATCAATTTAAGACTGCTGAAACAGAAGTGTATTTTAGTAAAAACACAGAGTCATGTAATCCACCTGGAAGGGACTTGTAAGATCATCCAAAACAGTGGTTGTCAAGTAGAGTAGGGAGACACTTAAGTGAGTACTAAAATCCCAAACCCAAGACTCCACCGCAGATGTGCTGAATCCAAATCTCTGGAAACAGTTGGACTTAGACATGTATATTTACAAAGATAGCCTCAGATGAATTTTATGTGTATCTCTGGTTTAGAACCACTGGTCTAGTTCACCTTCCTCATTTTGTATTTGAAGAATTTGAAGTCCATAGGGAGAGCAAGTTACTCCTGCACAACATCTAATATTAAAATCTTTGCCATCATCAACGTAAACTTTTTTTTTTTCCTGTTTTCAGAGATCTACAGAGATAAAAGACCTTTGAGTGTCTTGCAATCTGAATAGAGACACAGGATTTAGGCAGAAAAATGTAAATAACAAAAGCAATGTATGCTATTTAGAAAAATGAATGGTGGCAGAACGAAAAATGTTTAGCTGAAAGAGACATCTCTAAGGTAGGCTTCAGAATAGGAATGGGTCTTGAAAGAAAAGGAGAACTTAGTGAAGTAAAGAGGAGGAGTGGGAAGCTTTCTAGGTAGGAGAAGTAGTATGATCAAAAGACAGGGAGGCCGGAAGCAGAACAGGAGTTTGGCATAAATGAGCAGATCATTCTAGCTAGGGTGAATGGTGTTCTGGTGGGACAAGTAGAAGATGAATGAGAGAAGTGGGGATGCTAGATGGTGGCCTTGTGTACTAGACTAGACTAAGAAGTTTGCACTTCTTCACATAGGAAGAGGAAAGCTTTTGCAAGTCTTAGGGAATGAGTGATGGATGAAGATGAAATTTGCAAGTCCAGTGGCTGAGTTTGAGTGTAGGGAATTGGATTCACTTTGGGCCCACCCTATGGAGGTAGAACTAGCATGCAATTAAAAGTTGGAATGGCAGGCTTAGCCTACCTAATGGAATTCTGTCACTATTATTATTACCAGACGTAAGCTATGATAGCAAGTAAGAACGGAGAGCCCTGCTCAGTGCCCTCAACTGCTTTCCATGGTGGAACTTCTAATATCTGTGTTTAAATAGGTTGGTATTTTTAAATTTCAAGAGAGTTGAACAGACAGAATCTAGTCTGGGTTTTTAAAATTTTTCTCACTAGTGTCTTATTCTCACTCTAGCCAAATGTGGCTATTTGTTATTATATGGACCTCAGGACTTTTCACAAAATTTCAGTCAATAGTGACATTGATTTTGCCTCAGAAAGAGAAGTAGACTACAAGTCCACAGAAACTCTTGAGGAAGAATTTGTTTACTTTTGTTCACTTTTGTGGAATTTTTTAAATTAAAATTTTTATCCTTCACCCAGTTTCCCCCAATGGTAAGGTAACATCTTGGAAAATGAGAGTTCAGTATCGTAGTAGGATACTGACAATGATACAGCCAAGATGCAGAAAATCACATCATAATAGCCATATCCAGGTGTGTCCTGCCCTTAACCCCTCCTTAACCTCTGGCAGCCACTAATCTGTTCTCCATTTCTATAATTTTGTTACTTATATCAAAAATGTTATGTAAATAATATGTAACATTCAGAGGTCGACTTTTGTTACTGAACATAATTCTCTGGAGATTCATCCAGGTTATTGCACATGTCAACAGTTCCTTTTTATTATATTCTATAGTGTTTTTGAGAGTCACTCTTTGTGTAGCTTTTTAAAGTGATTTAGACATTATATTATGTATACATTGCTCATCAAGACTACTGGTGGCATCATTTTACCAGTTTGAGTGAGTACAGAAACCTTACCTCCCTTTACATCTTATTACCTTCCCTCGTTTACAAAGTGATTATCTTAAATATTTCCTCTACATGTATTTCGAATCACATCAGGCAGTGTTATACTTCTTGCTTCAACCATCAAACGTAATTTAGAAAACTTAAAAGGAAAAGGAGAGTCTATTGCATTTATTCATATTTTTGTTTACCATATTATTTCTTCCTTCCTAGTATTTTAAGGTTCCTTCTTTTATAATTTCATTTCCGCTTAGAAAACTTTTAGAGTAGGTCTACTGGTGACTTTCTCTTTGTTTCCTTTCATCTGAAAATGTTTAGCTATCTCCTTTATTTTTAGAGGATATTTTTACCAGATATAGAATTTTGAGTTAACAGTTTTTATCTTTCAGCTCTTTAAAAATAGTATGCCATTTCCTTCTGGCCCCATGGTTTTTGATTAGTAATCCACTATTGTTTGAGATATTTTTCCTTTATAGGTAAGGTACTTCTTTTTTTGCTGCTTTCAGAATATTTTGTTTAGTTTGTTAAGAGTTGGGCTGTGATGCATAATGGTGTGGATTTCTTTGAGTTTATCCTGTTTGGGGTAACCCTTATTGAATATGTACGTTTATGTATTTTGCCAAATTTAGGATATTTTCAGTCAACTGTTAGTTTTTTCAAGTGCTGTTCTAGTTCCATCCTCTTTCTTCAGGACTCCAAAACATAAATGTTGATCTTTTGTTACAGTTCCTGAGGTACCTTAGACTCTTAATTTTTTTTAGTCTATTTTCTCTCTGATGTTCAAATTAGGACATTCCTATTGTTCCATCATCGGTTCACTGATTCTTCCTACTGTACCTACTCTGATGTTGAACTCATCCACTGAATTTTTAAAATTTCAGTTAACTGTATTTTTCAGTTCTAAAATTTCCATTTGGTTCTCATTTATATCTTCTGTTCTTTGCTAAGACTTTCTTTTCTGTTTCAAGTGCATTTGGAATTGCTCATTAAACATTTTTGTCATGGCTGCTTTAAAAATCTTTGTCAGATAAACTCTAAGATTTCTATCATCTTTGTATAGTCACCTACTGACTGTCTTTTTTTCATTCAGTTTTAGATTTTCCTGGTTCTTGGTATATTGAGTAGTTGTCAGTTGAAACTTAGACATTGGGGGTACTATGTTATAAGATTCTAGATCTTATTTGAATCTTTGTTTGACTTGGCTTTCTACCAAGGGAAGGAGAGATGCTACCTCCTTACTGACAGGTCAGTGTAGAATTCCATCCAGCTTCCGCACTCTGGCTCCTTGATACTCAAGGCTAGGTACTCCTTGTTACTGCTGAGCAGGAATGGGTGTTCCAGTTTTCTACTAGGTCTCCACTGATTTCTTTCTGGCTGGGAAAAGTAGGAGTGCCTCCTAACTGCTATTTATCTGGCTTCTAGTGACACCACAGAGAAAGGGGGGAGTGGCCTCATTTGTCTGGGAAATGGCAGAAGTCCTTTCTCTCCTGTAGGGCTGCTTTGACACCACTCTAGCAGGAAAACAGAGGGGTACCATATTACTACTGGGTGAGAATAGAAGTCCATTCTCCCACGTGGTCTCCACTGACATTGTGGGTGTATATGTGAGAAGGTGGCTCATTACTGCCCAGCAGAGATAAATGTCCGAGTTCCCTGCTTGCTTCTTTGATACTACCATGGTGGCAGGTATTGGGGTACCTTATTACAGCCTGGTGACAGTGGAAATCTAGGGTCCTCACTTGTCCTTTGCTGGTGGATGTGAAGGTGAGGATGGGGGTGGGGTCATTTTCTTCTCTGGTACTTATTTTCTGTAGTGTTTATTTTCTGAACTTTTTCTCTCTTGTTAGACTGCCCCTTTCCTGGACCTCTGGCTAAAAAAAGCAGGCTGTTCTTATTGTTTATGTCTGTTTTATTCACTGATGTTTCCAGGTTGCTGACTTCTTCAGCTACAAGTCTGGGATATATCAGACAAAAAGAAAATGCAGAGAATTCACCCAAGTGTTGTTTCCTGAGTCCTGAGTTTTCTTGCCCATCTGCCTTCTTCTCTTCACCTTTCAGTCTTCTTAACTTTGTTTTATATATAATATCCAGGGTTTTATGTTGTATTTAGTGGGGAGGATAGGGAATAAGTACATCTACTCCACCTTCTTGGAAGGGAAGTCCCCTGAAGAATTTATTTTTAAACATTAGTCTAGATCTTTAGGATTCCGGGTGTTCTGAGTTCCATAATTTGTATATTTGTTATTTATGTGAAATATGCTGTTTCATATTGATTTATCCCTTTAAGAATCAATGAATTTTCCCTAAATAAATAAGTTGTTAATTTTCAAGTGAAGCATTTAAATAGGGGCTGTTAAAGGAAAAACTGTGTTAAAGTGGCACTTTACTCTCCAATCAGCTTTTCTTATTCTTTTTTGGAGAGGTTGAGGGAGGTATTGAAAGACTTGTTTGAGAATCTCATTAAAGCAAAATATATCTTATGCTCCCAGATTGTGCTTACAATTTAGGATGGCCACAGACAGCACATAGAGCCCTGCTAAATAATCTGTCCTATTTATGCATCAGTAACATATGAGCTTATGAAGCTGAAAGACCAACAAGAATGGAAAAAGAAGAAAAAATGATTAGGAAATACAGGACTCAGGACTCTTCCTGTGACAGGCTGGGCAGTCCTCATGGCCGAACTCTATAAAACTCCATTTTGTCAGCCTACCTAGAAAGATGATCCCTCTATGTACCGGAAAGAACTGTAATTCCTTTTAATACAGTCTTTAAAAGTGGTGAAGCTACCATTCCAATCTAGGTCTTCCTCACTTTAATGCTGATATTCTATTTCTTATTTCTTAAATACAGCATTTTCTGTTTCTTTTATTAACAGTTGTTGGGGGAATTTCCTAATCATGTAGGTCATATCCCTACCTTTGGATTAACCAAAATTTAGCATAAAGTGCAACCATTATGTGATGTGAAAAAATACGGTGTATTGGTAAAGACTAAGATTTTCTTCCCTCTTAAACAAAAGATTGAGGTAAAATGTTCGATGCCTGTTGCTGAGGAAAGATTGCTAAGGCAAGTTTTTTTGGTTTTCTACTGCTGTATAACAAACTACCTCAAAACAGTAGTTTAAACCACAACCATTTATTATTTCTCAAAATTCTCTGGATTGGAGACTTGGATGATTCTTCATGTGACTGGGGTCACATGATTATATTCATGTGATGGCTTGACTGGGGCTGGAAGCCCAGCACGTCCTCCCTAGTACTTCTGGTGATTGAGACTGGCAGGCAGCTGGGGCACCTTGTTTCTCCCACACCTGGCCTTTTATTTGGTGAGACTAGATTTATTCAAGGCTTGGTGGTCTCAGGGTTCCAGGAGAGAGAAAAATGAAAGCTATCAGATTTCTGAAGGCCTAGCCCTCGAAGTCACACATATTACTTCTACTGCATTCTGCTGGTCAAAGCAAGCCACAGGGCCAGCCCAGATTCAAGCAAGGGGAAATGGACTCCATCTCTTAATGAGAAGAGGACAAAGACCCAGAACAAAGGGGCTCTGAGATGGGAGGAATTGTGACTGTTCCTGCAAACGGTCTACCACAGGGGACAGGGAAGTGACGTGCTGTTGAGGTAGAGGAGGTGATTTATGCAGAAGGTTGCAGTGCGCGGTAGGGTGAGCTACTGACACAAGGCCATGTGTCCCAGAGAAAACTCAAGCTGTGCACAGCAGCCAAAAAAAAGAGTGTGAAGCAGTTGGCAGGGAGATTTCCTGTGATGATTTTAGATAGCTCTGGGGACTACTCATTTCCACTCAGCCAGTGGATAGAACTAGGCTTTTTTTCCCCCTAGAGTTTTTCCCTTATTGCAAGCAAAGACTGAAGTCAACAGGCTACAGTTCAATTTGGATACATTATCAGACTGAGGCAAAAAAAGATTTTTCCCAAGCTAAGCACCTCATGGGCTTAAAAAATTCAAATATGAAATGAAGCCATCTGCAAAACACCTGTTATGCAAACATTTTGGCTGCTAAAATAGTGTTGTAAGCGATGAAAAAATGAAGACTACAGGGTTTTGCAAAATAAACTTTTTGGAGTTTGTAGCCCAGTGGATTAGCAACATTGGTAAACTAGCTCTAAAGGAGACATTGTGGACATTTCTTAATAAGGCTGGTGCTGTACCACCCTGTACTGGATTGCTCAGGTGACAGGTTCCTATCAGGCATTCACTTCTGGAACATGAGCTGTGAGCAGAGATCTGACTGTGCCTACGGTAGAGTGTGTGCTGAATCCGCTAGAGCCAGGGCAGATGTGCACATGATTAACCATGTGGCTCAATTCCAGCGCTCACTCTCTATCCAGTCCTGTCTTTTATAATGCCAGCTATTCAATTTTCACCATTTGGGATCTCTGAGCTCTAGCTACGTGACCTTACTCTAACGCAGCGGTAAGGAACAGCCTAGTAAACAACGTGACTAAGACATGGCTGAGAGAGCTCTTCAAAAGCTACCTTATTGTTCTATATGTATTTCATTCCCTTAGTTGAAATCTTTCTAGAGTGTTGGCAATAGGCAAGTCACTCTCCCAGAAGATAACCAAAGGTAGGGTGTGAAGCTGCTTTTATATGCGTATGGAATAGCAAAGTGATCTGAAGGATTTTAAGAAAGGAGTTAATCCCCAAGGAATATCCTTTCTGGCTCAATTTTGATGTTTGAGATTATATCACTAAAGCAATTCTTTCTCCCTCTCCTCCTTTTCTTTCTTTCTGTTTCCTGTAGACTTTCTCTTTTAAAATGCAAATACTTCTGGTTTGTTGCTGTATAAGGCTTCATGATACAGTGGAAATTGTACAGGCCTTGATTTGTGATCCTGTTCTTACTAACTGTGTGATCATGGGCAAGTTATAAACTTCTGTTAGACTCACTGGGTTTTGTGAGGATTGAGTTCTAACATATTCTCACAAAACGCAGTGAGTAAGTCAGTCCTGACAAATAATGGATGTTCAGTAAACGTTAGTATCCTGCCTCTCTTGAAACACCAAATTAGCAAAAATATCCAGGTAGTGTTTTCTTTCACTGATCTTTCCTGACATTAAGGCAGAGGTTTTGTAACTTGGGGCCCATGAATAGAAATTAGAGGGTTCTGCGAACATGGATGGGGAAAAATTCCATTTTTATTTTCTTAACTTTTAACTGAAAATTTGCATTTCCTTTAATTATAAATGTAGGCTACAAACAGCAATATTGGCAATACTAGTGACTTTGTTACCAGTAGGAGTCACGGATATTTTCATGTCACATTGTAAGAGTTATAGAAATTTTGAAACATGGTTTCTAGGATATGTATTAATGTAAAAAAGAAAAATGAAGACTAATGTATACAGTATGCCACAATTTCTCTAAGAAATAAGTATATAAATATAAAATTAAAATATATGCTTGTTAGATTATTTTTATAAAAGTGGCCTAAATGCAATGGGGTATCTGGGTTAGATCCTGAAACAGAAAGAGGACATTAATGGAAAAACTAGTGAAATCTGAAAAAAAAAAAAAAAAAAAAAAGCCTGTAGTTAATTGATAGTGTGTGGCAATGTTAATTTCTCATTTTGACAAGTGTACCATGGTTATGTAAGGTGTCAGCAGCAGGGAAAACTGGGTGAAGGGCTGGTGGACCTTTCTGTACTATGTTTGCAACTTTTCTGAAAACCAAAAATATTCCAAAATAAAGTTTAAAAAAGAATAAGGGGAAAAAATGAAAGAATAATTCAGAAAATAATAAAAATTTACTTATGATGGGAAGGAGGGAATAGGATAGAGGCAATAAGAGATAGAAACAGAAGCCTCCTGATGTACATTGTTTTGTAGATTTAACTCAGCCTAACCATTGAAACATTTTATGTAATTAGGCAAAATTAAATGAAAGAAGTCCCTTAAAAAAGGAGAATGAAATAAAAATGTAACTACTTTTTTGTATTGCTGGCTTAATCACATAGAGAGGAATTGTTTTAAGTGATTTTAAAACAGTATAATTTGACTGCACCCCTCTAGTGGGATGTATCCTATGGCCAAAACAAACTGCAAAAAAATATATATATATTAAATTGTCTTTAGTAATTATAGTGTAATAATAATATTAATACTGTTATTTTGAACCAACCAACATATATTGTATATGTGTATGTGTAAATATATAGTAGGATGACACTAATAAGTATGTTGATGTCATTACTAATCAATACGTTCAGTATAAGGGAAAGAAATAAGACATAAAATCAGAGAAGTAAAAGCCCTATAGTCATATATTTGAATTGGAAACACTGGTATGAATTCATTATGAATTTTCTCATAGAAGATATCAGGGACAACATGATTTCTGACTTTATTTGTGACTAGAAGCAGCAAATTATATGGTGGTGAAAGGAAGTTCTGCTCTTTGCAGCTACTGTCAAATGAGGGGAAGTGGTTTTCTCCTGGTGATGAGTACAGGAGCAGGTCATGCTTCATAATTCATCTGTGAGAATACTACTGAAAAATGACGGATACTCATTATCCTGATTTGAATCAAGAAAAGCTCTAATTATGACCATATCCTCTGTTGGAGAGCAGTTAAATGTTTCAATATATCTGAAAATAAATAAAACATGTTTTAGCATTTAAACATAAGTTTCAGATATGTCAAAATTTATTTGTATGGCTTTCCTTATTCCCAGATGATACTGAAAAATGAGGAGTGGTTATATTTGGAAACACTTCCAAATGTGAACTAATGTTCCCTATTGATTTGCACCATGTGATACCTTAAAGCATCTTGGTAGGAATAACAAGTGTCTGGTCTGAGTCTATAATTATGAAAGGAATTGGCTGATAAGTAGTTATGTGAATCCATGTCTCTCAGAATGTAAGTGCTGCCTGAATAGGTCATTGCAAGATGATCAGGGCTGTCTAAATACACAGTTAATCTCCAAATGAATTTGGAGTATCCTCTCCTTTACCCACAGTGCCTTGCACATTAGAGATCTTTGTGTTGATTTAATAAAATATGTTTTTCTGTTTAACTACCTTTCCTTATTTGTCTCTCCATGTTTTAAAAAGTTGTAGCATTATAACTTGCTTCACATTTTAATGAGTCACTAGGCTCAGCTATCAATGGCACACAGTAGTATTAGTTGAACTTGTCCTTAAGTGAGGTACTCAGGCATTGATAGCTTTCTTTTTTGGTGTAACAGTTCATTTCTTTAATTACACTTTTCTGTTACCTGATTTTTGGGACTAAAGGTAAAGAAATATACTGAAATGATCACATTATAAAGAGAACAAATGATACTATTTTTGAAAGAAGGGCAAAAATGTGCTCCATTGTATAAAACATATTAATTTGTTCTTTTCTAATTACCTATAAAGCAGGCACTGTGCTAGCTGCTGTAATACACAGAGGTGAATTATATAGACAGAATGCCCCTCGTCATACTCATGCCTGTTCTCGCCATTTCCCCATAGTGTCTAAAATTCATTACAGTTATTTAAACTTTCTCAATTGCTCTTCATGTGTTTCAACAAGTTTTTTAAAATGTGTGTAAAAGTTTTTAAAATGTCTTAGAAGACTGTCGTCTTAGTGTTAGTTGCTTCCCTTCTAACACCTAACTGAAGTGAACCACATTGAGGAAATAAACTGTTTTTTTTTCCCCAAAATGGGATTTGTAGAAGATACTGTTGATTAATTTGGCACATTAGGCATAAGCAGTGGGGACGTATAAATAGCTAGGAGACAGATGGGTATCTAAGGAATCTAGAGTGAGGAGGAGAAAGGAGTAAGGAACGGAAGATTCATTGCTAAGGACAAACTGCATTTGTAATGGCACCATGGACTGACATTGTATTCTATCTCTGAGCCATTTCTCCTGGTGTCTCATTCCTTGCTCCAGCCTCTCTCCCATCTCTCCCCTTATCCTTTTCTTTTGCTGAGGCTGTTCTTTATTTAGGACATATCAATCAGAATATCCTCACAGTTTCCATATTAATAGATCTGCCAGAATAATCTCTTAAAAATAATAACAAAGTAAATCTTGCTTAAAATCTTCCGGTGGCTTCCCAATATACTAGGAGTAAAAGCCTCTGCCTACAAAAGTCCGCTTTATCTGGCCCAGGCCTGTTCTAGGACCTCATTTCCCACTGTTCTCTCCTTGTGCTTCAGTCCCACTGCCTCTCTCTTCAGGAAGATCGGCTTCAGTCGACAAAATGTATGGAAGTTGAGGATTTGGAAATAAAATTATTTATAAAGCCATTTTGAACACCACTGGATTAATGGATCAACTGTGTGAGTTTAATGAAGCACCTTGAGAAACAGGATCAGAAAGAGAATTATCACAAACTGCCATCAACCACATTTTCTTAATTATTATTAATTGTCCCAGTTTAGAGGAAAGCTCCAAAGGTGGCCAGATACAGTGACTTTTCATTAATACCTCAGAAAATTGCTAAGTCAGTAGGGGAAAAAAAGTCATGTCTTCAACTTTTATCATTTGGAGATTTTTACTTATTTTTTGAAGATAGAAATTTAGTGTTTGCCAAAGGCATTTTTTGAAGGGATAGATAATAGGAGGTGGCAAAATTATGAGACAGGTGATGTTGAATTTTGGTGATTTCTCACATCCTTCATCATGTCTTTCTTAGATTCTTCAGTTCTTCAGCTCTTTACAATTTTGTTTTGTTTTGTTTTTTGTTTTATGTTTTCTTTTTTTTTAGGGGAGTAATTAGGTTTATTTATTTATTCTTTTTTAACAGAGGTACTGGGGATTGAACTCAGGACCTCATGCATGCAAGCACCCTACCATTAAACTCTACCTTCCCCTTAGTTCTTTAACTCATGAACTGCTACAATGATCCACCCACACCCAACCCTTTCTCCTGTCTTCAGTTACCTGAATTTTAAGAGGCAATTTCTGAAGAGCTAAAATCTATAAGTCATAAAGAATTCAGGATAGAAAAGAGTAGTGACAGGCAGTGAGGAATGTTTTTTTGAAGTAAAAAGTCACTACTTCGAACATACTTCATAGATAACACTACTTCTTTCTTTCTTCCCTGGTAGCTCTGTGGGACTGGGGAGGATAACTAAGGGCAATATTAGTTGCCTGTGCTAGGCCAGTGTATATTCTGTAGTCCAAGTAGTATTTTTTTAAGCCAAATGACCTCCTTAGATTGATATCCTAGACAGGGTTATTTAGATCAGACTCACATGATACAAGTATTGAGTATCATGTGAAACTGAAGACCATGACCAGATACTGCCCTCCCAGAATATGATGCCAAAAAATTAATGAATGGATGAAGTTTGGGTTTCTGGCATCAATTTGAGATTAAAAAAGGAATTGTGAGCAATGATAGTTACAAGCAGGCAAAGGACTTTTGTATCTAAGTCTAAATAAAAATGATAGGAGCAGACTGAATATAAATAGATGAAAATTTTCTTTAGGGCCAAGACAAAGCACATAGCAAAACAGAATCTTTATTTATAATGATTATAGCATTTGGTTGGGTTTCATTGCCCTTGAGAAGAATAAGTAAATCTGTTTCTTTTTTTTCAAACATCTTTGACACTAAATTTTATTTGTAATGAAAGCCTATGCATAAGTTTAAATAGAAATAGTATTCTTGGGTCTGTATAACCTCCTTATTTTTTACATGAAAAATGTGGTTAACAAGATATTATCCTACATTTTTTTAATGGAGCCTGTTTTCCCTCAAGGCAAAATCATTCTTAACGAGTCTATGAGAAAATAATATACTGTTGTGTTGTACATTCCAAGGAAAGTTCTCCCAGCACTGTGAGCTATAGCCATCATGATAAACCTTTGAGCCAATCACTAGAATGTTTCTATAGTGCTCATGAACTCTTAACATATGTTATATCCTCCGCAGTGTATAGGATAAAATTGTCCTGCAAAAGGTATGCTTCTCTAGGTGCTTATGCCAGAGTAACTCCTTTAAATGATGCCATTAATGCATAGATCATAGAACTTCTGCAATCATAGGACTTGAGATCCTCAGTCCATTTTTTAAAAAAGATCTAGCGATCTAGAGATTTGTCAAAAGCTGTATCATGAGTTGGTCCCAGAGCTGTGACTGAGAGTACATCTCCTGACTTCCAAATCAGTGATTCTCCCCCCGTTCCATTCGATCTCCTGAGACAGCCCACTACGTGTGCACATTCACAAGGAGGTATCGGGAAAACAAGAAATAACAGTTAAACCCTTTCATTTGTCCTTCCAGACCCTATCAGAGTATTTTTTCAACCACTGAATCAAAGTAAAGTCATTTGAGACATCTGAGGATTTATTTTTCACTCTGATGATCTGATTCAGACCTGTCTGAGATTTAGAATGTTTGTGAACTAAAAAATCAATGATATTTCCTCTTAAATTTTAAGAGAGGTAAACCAAAGAAATGCTGGGATCTGGCAGAGAACCACTGGCCAAGATCTGAGCATAGAGATACACAAAGCAACTCTGAGTGAACTGAATGTTTGTTGTAACGTTGGCAAGTTTGAAAACCCTGCTTATACCAGGAGATGCTCTGATTGAAGTCAGGTGAGGGTTCTGGAGCTCTGTCTACTTATCTTCCATTCTGCTCAGAGTAGCTGCCCCTTCAGAGATCCCAGGGCTTCTGCAAAAATACCTTTTAGAAACTACTGGGCTTATAAGTTGACTTGCAAAGGAATCCTCTGCTTGAAAGTAGAGAAATATTACTTTATTCCTTTATTCTCTCTTTAACTCAACAAATAGTTGTATAGTTAAAGTGATATATTATGCAAAGTTATGATGTTCTATCTTTTGCTCTAATCTAAGTGACGCGGTCCCTCAATAATTTTATACCAGTTATTGGATAGTAGAGCACACTTTGCCAAGTATTTTCATGTATGTGACTCAATCTTCATAACAATCCTGTAAAATAGGTGCTTAAAATACTCATTTCACAGGTGAGGCAGTTGAGCCTCAGAAAAATTAAGTGACTTGTCCAAGGCTAGAGTCTCAACCTAAGACTTTTGACCACAAGTCTAGGCTTTTTGAACTGTTTTCTGTTGTGGTGAATTAACCTATGTGAATTTGCCCACTGTGTTTGGTACAACTTGTGAAATTGCTAGTATCGTCTGTAGTCATGGAATTAATCAAATCAGATTTGGTTTATAAAGTACTAAAAACCATGGCCTTGGTCTCACTGGACCTCACTAAATAAGCTAATTGGCCGTAAAGAATTAAAATCCTCATGGTGCTTATCACTGAAGTTTAAGCATGCTTAATTTTAAGCTGAAATCTTATATTGTTTTCATTAGTATCTGCTTCAAGACTCACCTTCTTGTTGAAGCATAATAATGTTTGTGGGTCCTATAATCAGAACCAGCTCTAGACATTAAGGGCATTTTCTTGAGACTTTCTTCTCTATACTCTTTGTGTTGGTGGAAGGGAAATAACTCAGGAAATAACCTGAGTTATATTGGGTGACAGTGAGAAGGATGTCGCCCTGCCAGCAGACGCACAAAGAGACCTACAGTTATATGAACATAACTAATTCACAATTTCATTGTTTCATGCCAAAAGAGATAGAATTTCTCTCATTTTATTCTCAAGCTACATTCCATTTGTTACATCATTTTAAAATTCGTCACTGTCCATGAGGTCCATTTTAGTCAAACTTCACTTCATCAAAATAACAGAAACGTGGAAGTAAGAAAGAAAGCTCAAACTGATTTTCTTCCCAAGCTGTGTCCCTCTTAGGAAAGGTGCTGCTGAGAGACACCAACATGAGTCTTTCCTGTGTTCTCAACAGGATGTACAGCTGTGCATGGTACCTGTGCACTGAACACAGAGACACACAACAGGAACCAGTCACCAGGGGCAGGGGTGAGGGTGGTGGGCAAAGAAGAATCATGGGCAGGGGGAAAGTGGCAGTGAGAGTCTGGCTCTTTCTTTTTAGGAGCATGTCTTGCCTGCCTAAAATAAAATATTGGAGAACTTTTGGCTCCAATGTACAGCTCTAGCCAGGCTTGTGGACTCCTTTTCATTAGGGGAATTGTTTTGATCTGATTGGCGGCCACATAAAATTGTATTTGCCTGGGAGTTCAGTTATCTCTTTAACTCTTACACTCTGACTTTCTTACCTTATGGCTAGGAGTTTTGAAAGTATTTGATGTGGTCAGACCTCTGAGGTCTCTCCAGTGTGAGTTTGTTAACACCCCAATTCTCAGTCGTGGGAATCAGCTGATGTTAGAAGGGTCTCCTAAGGCCACTTTAAATCACAGCACCCACATTAGTATTTCAGGCGTATATTTAGACTTTCCTTTCTTAGTCCTCCTTGAAGTTTGATGCCAATTACATGCCAGCACCATGGCAGCATCCTGAGAGTCACCTCTCCAGGTGTTGGGAATAAGTGTATTCAGTGCTATTCTTAAAGTTATCCAAATACATACTTTTTTTCCCCTCCCCAGGCAAGCCTAGCAGCATTTTAGCAATGTTTTCTGCACATATTTTTGAGGAGATCCTGACAAGAGAGTGCAAGTGGGTTTTTTTGCATTGAATTTATTGCCTTTCTCACTAAACAATAGTAAAAATGAAGTCTCTTAAGTTTTCATCAGTGCAGAGTTTCTGATGCAGCTTTTGATGTTTAATGGTTTATAGCCTGGTGTGGATTTCCTGCATTTAGCAGACCTTTGATCTTTTTCCCACCACCCTCCTATTTTTTTAAGCACAGTAAGGTTTAATTCATAGGGTGGCAGAGTAAAGCGATTGGTACAAGACTGTGGTATTTTTAATCTCATTAGACATTTAATTGTTAAGTTCTTGGCTGTGGAACATAAACTGTAAGTGTTAGTGGAACGCAGACTTGGGGACTACCACTGTTACCCATGTTTCAGTCATTCGGCATGCATTTATGAAGCCTCCCTTTGGAAGCACAATGCTAGACAGGGAAATGAACTAGATTATATAATTTATTTCAAATATTTTATCTTGGGAAAAGGCAAAATGTTTCAAGGAAAATAAAACAAGAAAGTTCTTGTGTTTATGGCTACTGGTTGTTTTGAAAAAAATGACTGTGCTCATTTGGAGGCTCTCATTATGGGCCCAGTTACTGAGTAGTAAATATTTGGTAAGCAAATGATTCTCATCACATCTTCACAAGTTTTCCTGAGAGGCTGGTTCATATTTGCAAATGAAAAAAGCAGTATCAATTGACATGACTCATTTCTACAGGAATGGCATCTGATTTGGAATTTAATTCTTGGATCTTTAATCCATGACTTGGTTTTCCATTCTCTTCTTCCTTAGGATGTGATATATGAGATGGAATTAAAAAAAAAAAAAAGGATATATTCAGGTAATTCCCGATTCTTCATGGTAATGTCAGGGCTTAATGGCTTGTATAATAAAAAAGATAATTCAAAATCATTATTTGTTTTTGCAATTGGTTATATACATAGCTATAAAATTAGGTCTGTCTTCACTAATTTGCTTTATTTAGACTAATTTTAAAATGTTTCCCCTCAAACACATTAAATGATGACTTGGAGGTTATTTTTACATAAGTGTCTGAGATTATAAATATATTATGAATACCTACATACAGATAATAAAGCATAAATTCTGTATTAGTGTTTCTTCATATCTGGTGATTTAAATTACTCTTTATTTCTACTATCATGAAAGCAAGAATGGGTTTAGCATGCTGCTTGTAAAGTATCAAATGTGTGCTCGATACAGCTTTCATGCATCTCTCCAGCCCCGTCTCTTTCTATCCATACCTAGCTTCTCCCTGCTCTCACCCCTGGAGGCTTGACAGATACAGACATGTCAATAGACTCTGGCCTTTTATCTTCTGGGTGCTTTTGGCCAATGGGAGCTTTGGCAGTAGTTCAGGGTGTTCTCCATAAAATTTTACTTTGGATGGCTGCATCCCTCTTTCAAAGGTTATCATCTGATATGAAGCCCTGCCCTTCTGGGTTCTGGTCATCTCGTCCCTCTTCTTTTTTTCGTAGGAGTCGTAACAAATCATCTGGTGTTAAGCTTTTCCAGTTACCTAGATGGTACATCTTCCTTTACGGTTCTGCCACTCCCTCCTGCACCTTTGTACATAGTCTATTTGTAAATAGATTATCCTGAAATTATCCTGGTTTGAATGTGCCATGTATATCCTGTAGGACCCCTGAATGATTAAAAAAAAAAAAAAAGATACAGAGCTCAGGTAATGTACAAGGTATTTGTGTATTACTTTCATTGTAAACAATGAGGGACCTGATAGAAGAAGAAGAATAAAAGATTGCTACTTACTTTAAGATTTCTTAGAAAAAGTACTTCAAACTCCTAGGATAAACACATTTATTATTTTCTTTCTGTCCCAGACAAATGTAATATATTTATACTTTTTAACCTGGTGTTTGCTCAGTTTTGTACATAGTTCAAATTTAGGCAGATTTACTCATGCATAATTAAGGGTGAAGAATGGCCATAGTTTAGATCCTCCCCATGGGTAAGGGAATTCTTTATTCCTGAGGTTTTATACGAGTGTCTCCCTCTGGCCCTGGGATGAGCCCTTACTATCTACGGTAATCCTGCTGATAGCATTCCTGAGGATGACTAATAATCCTGTCAGTACCGATTATATTTAGTCTTTCTTTTGGCAAGTGACTAAAGGTATTGTTTTGTGTGTTACTCATTGTGATACTCTCTTATCTGTTTAACAGCTACATGGACTACAGCATTCTAAACGTAAAAACTCTAAACCCTAGCCCTAGCAGAGCATTTGGAAAGATGAGTGACAAAGGACATAACCTCTGCTCACTCAAGACTTTGATACGTAGACAAAAAACATAATTTTGTATCTTTTTAGCTTTTTATTTTGAAGTGATTTTAGATCCACATAGAAGTCACAAAAATAGTACAGAGTTTCCATGCACTCTTTCCTCAGCTTCCCACAATGATAACAAATTACATAACTATAATTTTACATTTAATTTTAAGGTAGTTTTCATAAAATTGATTTATTGATTTATTCCTGCCCTCTATACTTCAGTTTGTTCACGAGCTATTACTAAAGAGGCTCCACATTTCTATTTTTATTTGGGGGAAAATTAGGATGAATTTTAAGAAGGAACAAACAGCATAATAAACAACATTACTTTGCTAGAAAGTAGTAGCTGGGCAGAGAGTGAAAATGTTGCTATGCTGGGAGAATTTTTAACAATGACAACTAATTGACAAATTTTGATTTTTATTCCAAAGCGAAACAATTGAGTATGATTTGTTACATACCAGAGATGCTTTCCTAACAGTGCCAAGCTATATTTTCAGGAAGACTGTGTAGTCAGCCTTTGTTTAAAAAAAAGAGTGAGAAAAACTAAATTTGCCAATATTTTGACTTATTACAGCTAGCACATTTTTCTTATTTATAAAATCATTTACAATGTATATCCACAAAATCAAATCTGATAGACTATATTGGGATATTTTATTTCAGGAACATTATTTACTTGGTTATTTTAAAACAGTCTCCATTTAATGGTAAATTGCTACTCTCATAGTCTTAGAACACCTAGGCCCATGGCCCTGAAAGATCCCCTTAACATTGAAAGACCCTTTAAAAAAAGAGCCTCACATTGCCAAGAATGGAAAATTCAGAGTAGTAATTTATATGCTAACCTTGACTTTCTCACTACCCAATAATGGTTATTATTCTTTGTGATGCCTATGAATTATTTTGTGCTTCTATAAAATAATTTATTTGATTTAATGACTGGAATTATCACACTTTTGTTCAAATAATCCTCCAAAACCCAACACCTGGCCCTGGCCAACCACACTGTTTGCTTGGACACCTACCTTTAGATTCCGCATTCACTGAGCAGATGGAAGCAAACGGAAGCAAGCTGCTGTCCCTAGCAGTCCCTTGTTGTAAAGAGGTAGGCCACTGGTCTTTAAACAAATTATAAGGTATTAACTGCTTTTCACTAAAGGAAATTCTATTGCTCAGGAAGCAGACACATCATATAAAACCCAGTAACTTTATAAATGACCCAGCTATCAGTTTCCAAGTGTTATTTAAAGTATTTGGATTTAAAATTGGAGCAGAAAGAGTACTTTTAACTGTTTAGATAAATGGATTATTAATGGCAGTGAATTTCTAAAATTCTATTTACATAACATAAAGCAAATTTATACCACTTAACTAATCCATTTATTGTGCTCCTTTCAAGCACTGAGTGATAATAGCACTGGGGAAAACAAAATCTGATTTATTATCCTCAGTAGAAAATCAAATCACCTCCAATAAAAATGTTTTATACAAATATCTTTCTGCTGAAGAGGCAATTTTACAGATGAAACTAAGGTATAAGGAACAAGTTCATTTTAGACAACACCTGATTTAGTTCATGGGAACCTTAATTCTAACGTGTACAAGGGGACCAGCCACCCAGTGGTATAGTCTTAGGGACTGTGCATAGCATGAGGAATGGAACTTCCTTCCTTCTCATCAGCTTCCTCTTCATCCTCCCCTTATGGTTTTTGGCTTGCTGAGATTGATACTACTTATGTTGCAAATAAAGAGATGTTTTTAATCAATAAAACAAATCTCTTAGCTACTTATGATCTTTTTTTTTTTTTTGATGAGTACATAATGACCCCCCTCCTTTTGTATTTTCTCAAGCTGTAGTGAGATTAGCACATATTGTTAAAGATTTGGGAGAGCCGAGAATCAATCCTGTGAAAGATGGTTGTTCATTCTCTTTTATGGACACAAACTATTCCTTTATTCCTGGCTTGTGTTCTACTGGTTATGATGAAGACTGGGCAACAAAATAAATTCATCACAACTATAAGGAAAAATTCCACTGCTGAGATTCAAAGATGCATTAGACACAGTTCCTGTCCTCTCAAAATTCATAATCTAACAAGTGAGAAGAATAGGTAAACAGAATTACAGCGTAGTGTGATAAGTGGTGTAATTAGCATGTGTATCAGTCCTGGGAGCACATAAAAACAGGTCTTTTTCTAAGGGTGGAGTTGGGATCAGGGAACACTACTGGTGGAGGTAGCCTATACTGTAAGTTCTGAAAAGGCAAGAGAAAAAGTAGGCAAAGGGAAGGGTACGGAGGTGAAGGTTGGATGGGGATGTGAGGAGAGTCGGAATGGTTAGGTAGACAGGTTGAGATATAATTGTAAACAACAGAGTGTATGTATGAGCTTTGCAGTTCTTACACACCCTTATTTCAACCCATTTTGCAGGTAAGGCAAAATATTCTCTTAATTTATACTTATAAGTCATTTAGCCAGGATTTGACTCCAGGTCTGGTGACTCCAAATTCTGTCTTTTCAGTATGCCATTTTGACCAAGGCCACACTAAAGTGAGGAGCCAGTAGGACCATTTTAACTAACAAAATGTACAATTTTTCTTTTTGCTAATTATACATTTTTTGAGATGTACTATTCATTATTTAACTTTGTACTCTCAACAGTTCCTAGCACAATGCTGGGTTTATAGTAGATGGCCAATCATCATTTTGAATTAAATTGAATCGTTGTATAGGTATTCTAAACTTTTCTTGAACGAAAGGAATTTCCACTTCTTGCTCTCCTCATTTTAGTTCCTTTCAAGTCTATTCTTGTTTTCCCAGGTGTCATTGTGCATTCCCAAATCCTAAACTGAGAACGTCAGCTTGTCTGCTCTCCAATGAGATTCTCCTTTGTGCATAGAGAGGGCTCCTTTACAAATACATTTGTGTAGAACTTACCCCACACACGTGTTGATTTTTCTCTCTCCATATTCTCCACTCCAAACAAAATCTTGACCAAGAAAATTATGCCTTTGTCTTGGCAAATGGTCTTTGTTATCAGATTTCATTTCTTGAAGCACCAGTTTAAGCAATCAATATTCAGGGCTTCCTGTGAAGACTTTGGAGTGACTATCCTGTTTCTCACACTTGCTTTTGGCTAGGAAGATACTGACATTTTTGCTTTCAGTGGTCTTTACTTTTTACCTCTACTTGAAGCTGATTATAAAAAAATAAACGATATGGTTGGTCTGAAGAGGAAATTAGAATCATTTGATGCTGACCTGATGTTAACTGAGGACAGGGCTGATTTAAGCAACAGAATTGGATTATACTGATAACTCCCCACTTTCTAAACTTTGAATCGTGTTGACATTCACAGGAGCTGTGTGAGGCCAACTTTGTGTCAGAAAATCTTAATTTCCAAAAAACTGTATGGAGACACATCTATGGAAATAACTTTATGACTCTGCTGGCTCATCTTCCCCACTCTAATGTGGGAGAACAGTCCTAAAGGACAAACTACATCAATCATCACTGGAAAAGCCTGCTATACCCTGCGCTGGGGTGGAGTAGCTCCTGCTGGTGTGCTTTGCCTGTACTGAGTATTCCTAGAGAGAACCCCACCATTTCTTTTGGAAGTGCTTCAATTATCTGTCCGTCACAGCTTTATTCAGAGAAGGAGGCTTGTTTTTTGCAACTGTGTTTGGCCAGATGGTCCCATGGGGTCATTCTCCCAGGCTTATCCTCTTTGTGCCCCATTATGTGTGGGCCACAAAGCTTGATTTGAACTTGGTTGGGGGAGAAAATGGAGAATGTCCGTTAGCTTAAAGATTCACGTTGTAGTGTTACATTTTTGCTCTTAGTTAAGTCTCTAGGATCTCTGTCACTTGTCCTTACAAGATGACTGGTATCAAACATACTGACATCCAGTTCTGTGTTTTGTCAATAGTAGGTTTCACAGTGACAGGTCAGTACCTCTAAGACCCAGTCCTAAGTCCTCACCACTGTGGTTACATCATTATGGGGATCGAGTGTCATGAGTGACACGAGACATTCACTTGACCAGCACAGCAAATGTTCTTGGCTTCATTTTCAAGCAGTGCTCTATTGGAAAATCATCCATAATTTTCTGGCTGCTGACATTCCTGGGTCTCTGCTTTCCATAACCTCTCATTCCTGTTGAACAGCTGTGCTTCTGATTAGTTTTCTCTGGAGATATTAACTTTTCAGCACTCTGCACAAGGAAACTTTTGAAGTAATGGGAACAACGGACCCATCCTTGCTTTGTGAAAGCCAGTTGGTCAGTTGTGGCTTGGAATAATTCTAGAAGAGAGGCCTAAACAAAAATAAGAATTCACTTAAATGTTTCATAAGACAAATCTGAGTCTTGGAATTATGAAAGTTGTGATTATCCATTTGGAGAGGAATAATCTCATGTTTACTTGTGTATATTTCTTTTGTCTATTTTTTTCATACATTTTGAGAAATAAGTATTTATCAGCATCACATGTTAGTTCTCTGAAGATTTGAGTGGAGAATAAAATGGTCTTGGTGGCTGAGGGTAACTGTCCATAACCACTTTTTACCTGTTTTCTTTGACTATCCAGTTTGTTAGATTCCATTGTCACACTCTCACTGAGTGGCATTTTTCATAACACTTACCATTTGTTTTATTAAAATAAAAGGTGCCTTTTAAATTTCTTCTTAATAAGAGTATATATGACTTTATAAATGAAACTGTTTTAATTTCACAAATACTGCTTTCTGTCCAAGAAACTCAGTGAGAGAGTATATTTATCTGCTAACATATGGAATGCAAGAATAAGCCACCACTTAAAGGAGTGATGAAATAGGAAGCTTTATGAATTTGCTAAAAGATCTTTCTTCCTATGGATTTATACCAGAATTAGATATTTAGCCCTTACTTCTATAACCAACAAAATACCAAGTTCTTTGAAGAAAAAGTGGCTGACGCAAACATTAATTGATTACCCTAAGTATATGTAGGTAAAAAGAAGAAGCAATGTGCTTCCTAATTATCAGGAACTGTCTTGGGAGGAGGGTAGGACTTCAAGTAGTTGGTGAGAGTTGGATAAGATTTAATATTGTGTAATGAAGGCAACCCAAAGAAACAAAGCAGAAACTCAGAGGAAGAAAAGAGTAATATGGGTTTAGCAGAGAACAAGGTTTCTGACTTTATGAAGTGTTTGTGTAAAGTTTTGGTGTCTAGTACATTGTGGAGACTCATTTATTGTGTGTTGAATGACTAATCCCCAAACCACAAATCCCCCCTCTTCTAAATTAAATTTCATTTTCTACTCCCTGCTATAAATGTTCTTTTTAAAAAATTTTTTTTCTTCAAACATGGGTATACATGGCTGTCATCTATTCATTAGAATATTTTGTCAGATCAGCAAATTTTTATAGTCTAGTTTGTTTTTGTTTTCCCATCACAAACTAATGTTAAGACATTATCATTACCCACATTCCCAGAAACAGTCAAATTTGCCTATATTTTTGAAGTCTGTTGTTTACTAAGTTTAAGTTAGATTCCCTGGATCCTTCATTTTCAAAATGCAAACATGAATTCTATTGACTGAGGCGACCTAAAACTACCTAGTTACTAAGTGTTAGTTTGAACTAACTTGATTTTCAGACCATCAGCCCTGCATTTCCCATAGTTTTTCAATTGCTTTTTGTATTATGCTTTTTTTTGGTCAAAACACAGAATCCCTCCACTTCTGCCCTCCCCCCCAACTAAATGCCAGGAAGAAAGAAGTATGAGTCATAGGGAAATGAAAAAGGAATGTCTCAAATATTGGGATGAGATAACTCTTCTCATCTAATAGAATTCTCATTTTCTGTCCTGAATCATTGATTCACATTTAAATAGCAATAACTGTAATTCTAGCTCGGGGTGTGTGAGGTGTGTGAGGGGGCAGTGAGCGGGGGCAGGGTGGGTGATGCTGGGGAGTACTAGAGAAAAGAGGGTATGATGCTCTTGTTATTCGTGGTTTATGAATATGCCTTTTGGAAATGGTGTTCTGGTCAGAAGCAGTCAGAATCTTTGGGCCACTGTGGTCTTTGTGGTGGTCACGAAGGGTGCTGAGCCAGTATGGCACACTGGATCAGAGATCTTTTGTGGTGAGAATAACATTAATAAATAATGGAAGACAAGCAAGGTGGGAGACAAGCAGGGTAGTTGCGGATTTCGCCTTCTCATCCTCGGTGACTCTCTTTATAGATACAGTCCTGAATTTGGTCTTTTAGCTTCCATGTGAAATTAGTCAGATTTGAGAAGTTTTGATCTGTCTGAACAGAAAGAAAGTATGGATAAGTGAAACAAAAGAGATAAATGATCATCAACACGATATCCTAAGTGCTGCATACAAATTCTCAAAATATTTACCCATTTGCATTTAAAAGATTTATTTATTATCTGTATTCTTATGGAAAAAAGAGTAGATCATTGACTTCAAAGACATTGACAAACAATAAAGATTTGTTTAAATGAGCCGAGATGGATTTTGGTGAGTTCTGGCTTTCCTTGATGTTGTTGTATTTCAAATGATTCATTGCCTTGAGCTGCTTTAAAAATTGTTTTCCTGGATTCTGTAGTTTTCTTATGACAATATTTGAGGGAGGTAGAAGTAATATCCATCTACCATATTTTGATTATTGGAGTGGTACTTACTAAAAATTTTTTTCATGGAACTGTTTTTTCCCTTTTCTATAGGAATAAAATTAAAATGTAAGATGTAAAAATACTGGCACTTTAAAATGTTAAAAATAATAACATCAACTCCACATTATTATATAAAACTTACCAAAAATTTTAGAAGCATAGTATTTACAGGTGTTATCTGTTTCAGTTTTGCATGATCAGAATTTAGTGTTTGTACTACTAGGCTTACATTTTGATTTTGATGTTTACTTACATTTCCTCAACTTTCATATTTCATCAGAGGTACTCTGATTTTCCAGTCCCTGGTAGTCGCTAAGAATAGCTCTTTCTCCCTAGGAAACCCAGCCACTCTTATTAGTAAGGTCCAGATCTGGGTCACTAATCCACATGCACAGAAAGAAGCCTTGCTTTCAGGTGGCTCTTTATACCCTTTACCTCTGGACCAGACTCATCAGAAATAGAATCCTTCAAGTGAATAGATCATATTAAAGAATTCTTTCTACTGTAGTTATGACTCCTTTTTTTAATGTAAAAGTACAGTTAAATCCCTTTTAGCCACAGAAAAGACGAGATTTCCGATTCAAAACAACAACAAACACAGGAGTTGACATATCAAGTACAAAATTAATGCCACAGGAGAGTTTGGATTTTCTAAAATGGGAAGAAGCATGCAAATCCTTAATATCACTTATCTTAATGAATTGCCAAGTAGTAGCATAAACCAACTGTCATTCTTATTAAGCAATGATAATATATATTATGAAAATTATCTCCCAATTTTGTCTTTTTATACAAATGTTTTGTTGAAAGTATTAGTCAAAACCACTTTTTAGCTTATGCTTATGATGTAATATGCTTCATAAAAGCACCTCTTATTTGTATGATGCTTATGATAAAAATTTATTTTGCTTCTTTTGTTTTATCTAATGTATTTGAAAATTCTACCTTTAAAAACATAATTTTTATTAGTAAAGGGATATTTATTTCATTATGACTTTGTTTTACACAGTTTAGTCTCTTACTGACTTTAGTATTTGCAAAAATAAATCAATTTATGTATTATGTTTTTGTAAAGCATAGCTATACCTGTACAGATTTAAGTTTCTCACAAAGATCTGTGAATCCTAAAATCAGTAAAAGTTTGATTCAATTGCAGAAACAGTGACTGAGCACACTATCACTAAATGAAATTATATAAAATAAGATTTTTGTTTTTTTCTTTTATTGCCTCCTTCAGGAGAATATTGAGTTTCATGAGAATAGGGATTTTTGTTTTTGTTTTTGTTTTTGTTTTCAAAAAAACCCCCTACATTCCTAGCTTCTAGAATATTTTATGGCACATTAGTAAGCTATCAGTAAATATTTGCTGAATGAATTCACTTATTTAAAAAAGTTTATTGAGTGTCCATAACAAGTCAAATATCTAGGCACTGGAGAGAAAGTAGTGAATAGGCTGAAGTCCTGGATTTTTGGAGTTTACTTTCAAGTGAAAGGAGATAGATATTAACAAACAATTAAATATGTAATATGTCTGGTGTTAGTTAAGTGCTAAGAAGAAAAATAAAATAAGGCAAGGGGATGGAGGGTAAGGTGGGAAGAGAGAATTGCTGTCTTTGCTGGGGAATTCAGTGAAGGCATCCCTGAGAAGGTGAGTAATGGGTGAATGTTACTGCCCTGGCGCCACAGCCTCTGGGGACACTGAAAAAACATGAAGGATCTGGTCATTGGCCATAAGGTGGTTTTAATCTTCTGACAAAGTCAGACATACTATATATCATGTACGTAACGTGCAAGGGTACTGGCATGCATACAGTGCTATGGGAGCAATGTTTGGAGAATGGAGCATAACCAGATATTTTTAACAAATAAAGTATATGGTTGTGGGGTAGGGGATGACTGTAGAAAGTCTAAAAATACAGAACTGAGTCTAAGCTTTGAAGATTATTCCAGATTAAGAACTTTGCACCTCTGCCAATAGGTGATGGGAGACTAACAGTGGTTTTTAGACTTGAAAAGGGAGCAATCAGATATGTATTCAAGAAAAATACCTTTGGTAGCACGATGGAGGATGAATTAGACGGCATGAGATTGAGTGAGCTGATGTTTTAATAGCATTTTTTGTGAGCAAATATTACTTGAAATAATAGACCAGTCGGGCTAAACAGTGTTTCCCCCACCCCCCAGGCCAAAAAAAAAAAAAAAAAGTGGGCTTTCAAGGTCATTTTTAATGGCAAAATTGGATCACTACATGAAGTCATAAGAAAAAAGTAAATTATGTTTGATGGTAAAAATTCTAGCTGAGATACTCAAATTAAGACAAAAGCAAGAGTAAGAATTTATAATCTTAGAATTATAGGATAATTAAACTGGTGTAGGGGAAGCACCCAGTTTATCTGTGTGCACTTGTGTTTCCCTACTTAATCCACATGGTGTCATTTTTTACATGTGTTTTCTCAGAGCAGCTACTTTTCATTCACAGGCAGTAGTGATGACTCACTTTATCCCTTTTGGGTATTCGGGGGTCTGATTTCATTCAGGATATCTTCCGATTCACTAGACAGTATATTAGACATTATTGACCAGTTGGAATTTGCCTGGGGAAAAAATTCTTAAATAAATATATCATCCTTGCTTATACTACCCTCACATACACATTTTAACAAAAACTTTTAGCAAAAACTTGATGAGAATCTGTTAGTTTCCTAGGGTTTTCGTAGCAAAGTACCACACACTGGGAGACTTAAACAATGGAAGTTTTTTGTCTCACAGTTCTGGAGGCTGGAAGTCTGAGCTCAAGTTTAGGCACCATTGGTCTGAAGGCTGTGAGGGAAAGATGTTCCAGGCCCCTCTCCTTGGCTTGCAGATGGCTATTTTCTCCCAGTGTCTCTACATGTCTTCCCCTGTACATCTCTGTGTCCAAATTTCCCGTTCTTACAAAGACACCAGTCACACCGGATTAGGGCTCCCCGTAATGACCTCATATTGACTCTGTAAAGACCCTATCTCCAAACATGGTCTCATTCTAAGGTCCTAGGGGTTAGAATTTCAGCATAGGAAGTGTGGGGATTAGGGAACACAGTTCAGCCCATAACAGATGTTTTCTTTCTTCTCTCTGGATCTCCACTGTCCCTAAAGTGACGGTGTTCAATAGACCCGGCTCCTTTCACTGGAACTCCTGGTTTCTTCCTGCCATTATCAGCTGGCTTCATTAGCAGCATCCTCATTAAATATCTGGCTACACGTTACTGAAAACTTGTTTGGGACAATTTGCTTACAGTCTTCGTTAATTATTCTAGCTTATGGTTATGTTTCCCTCTGACTTTCTGTAGGACAGCCATGTATAATGTAGTGATGATTTGTGGTGGACTTTTTTTTTTTTCCATCATGTTTGTAAGTCTTTTTTTTTTTTAATTTCACATTTCTTGAAAACTGGTACGGTTCTGGCATTTTTATTCTCTGTTCTTCAAAATGTTTAACATAGTTCCAGGTCCCAGTTGGTACTTGAGGAATGTATTTGTGGGCACACAGCAGTCTAGATACCTCAGACTTTTAAAATGAGAGCTGTGTAATCTAAATTATGAAGCTCATTAGTAGGAAAACACACTGGAGAAGGAAATTGCATAATGTGGTAGAAAATGAACAGAATGTCTGTGTCTGAATCCTGACTCTGCTCTTTGCCCACTTTGTGATCTGAGAAAAGTTACTTACCCTCTCTAAACCTTAGTTTTCTCATTCATAAAATGGGGATATTATTAATAGCTACCTCACAGAATTGCTGTGAAGATTAAATAAGATGTGGTAGTAAATAAGATGCAGTTTTTGGCAGAATGTCCAACACATATGGTCCAATCACAAAGTGCATAATGTTACCTCCACACTTGAGTAGTTCTGAATTTAGGATGTATCTGATAATTGATGTCAAAGGAATTTTGCCAACCTTCAGACAGCGAAGTGGGGTATGACATAGTTCTTATTGTCTGTGTGGGTGAACTTAGTCATACAGAGACGATAACCATTCACCCAATTGTTGCCTCAGTTAAATGCTTTGTACTAGTGGCACAAACTTAAATTGGATATCTAATTACTACTTTTAATGTCTTCAAAAGGATTACATTATGATCCTTTAACAGAGCTTTGACATAGTTATAATGGAGTAGATTGCCTATCATATTCCAAGTAATTCAGTTAAAAGGTGATAGAAATTTTCCGATCCTTTGGAATTAGTTGTATGATTTTCATAATTAGTAAAATTTGTATTACCAGTTCATGAATCACAAAGAACAAACATTAAATCTAATCCTGTGGAAATAATCGAACTTAAATTGAGTGACACTCCACAAAATAACCGTCAATGTCAGGAAAGGCAAAGAAAAGTTGAGAAACTATTTAGAATTAAAGGAAACTAAACTGGCATGACAATCAAATAGAATGTTTGATTCTGGATTGGATCCTGAATTTGAAAAATAAAGTCAAATTACTATAAAAGACAGCAGTAGGACAATTGGCACAATTTGATACGGACTTTTTGATAATAATATTGTGTCAATGTTAAATTTTCTAAATTTTTGTTACACTTATTAGATTTATATAGCATTCTTGAATATTTTAATTAAAATAATTATACTGAATTATTTGAGTTGTCACAGGTTGAGTTTCCCAGGAAGTTTAAAGAGGCCAGCACTTGGGGGAGTGAGGAAGCAGGATTAGGTAGAGAGAGGAGCTGCAGTGCTGTCATAACAGAGAAACCAGCCATGGCACAGATTGCTCTGAAGCTGAGATAGCCCTATGGAGTTGTCCTGAATTTGTGCTAGTGGGGCAGAGCTTTATAGCACTGTATTGGCCAGTCATTGGGTGCAGACTGCCGCAGGGAAGAGGGTGGGACTTTTGTCAAAGTGGGTTTCTTTAGCCAAGGACATTTCAGAAGGGCAGTCAGTTGCAAGCCATTCATCACGAAAACCCACAGTTGATGGGGAAAATGAGTAGCTCAGTCCTGAAGAGGGAGAAAGGATATAGGTGTCAGACCACAATATCTACTCTAGTCATGATATCTGCAATTTACTCTAAGATGTCTCAGCAAATAATAATGCTGTAAGAATAAAAATATAAACAAGAATGCAGAAAAACAAGAAAGAGAGAGCTCAAATTGACAAAATACTGAATAACTGGTGAATCTAGGTGAAGGTATACTGTTCTCAATTTTTCTGTAGGTCTGAATGAAAAAGAACACAAAAGTTTAAAAAGTGAAAGTCCCAGGTGATTTCAATATACCACTGGACTAGGGGATGATGAGACAAAGTCATCCTTAGAATTCATTCTAGCTCTAACATGATAAGCTCCTATGGCATGATCAGATCAGTTATGATGCATTTGCTTGGACTCTTGGGCTACTTCCTACATGCTTTTTTCCACATGGGTTTCCAGACTTTGATGCATCATATTATTTAATTAAGTTGGCTTTAGGGATTGTAGGTTAAACTGGGATTCATAAATATAGCTGTTCTTTTCTCCGTTTTGGTGATTAGCAGTGGACAGGTTTCTCTATTAAAGACCATCCCACATCTGAGGAAAAACAAAGTCAAAAATATATTGGGTAAATTTAAGGTAAGATCATTTGATCTTCCAGTTAATAAAATTGTATTATGATAGATACATACTCTCATTACTTTCTTAAAAAGCTGCTTCAAGAGAAGCTAATACTTTTAGCTTTATTAAAAGTTAAAAGAAGATATGACAGGCTCAGATATTTTTCTCTTTTATTGTGAAATCTTCCTTGGGATACTTGTTTATTATGAAATAGTTTTAAAAATAAACAATATTTCTTTCTTGTCTTATATCAGTGTCTTCATCTCACTAGGCTGAAACACTGATCCCCAGCACCCAGTTTTAGGTGTGGTGATGATCGTATCATCCCACTCTGTTTTCAGTGTTAAATTAAAGTCTCAACTCAAGAGCACTAAAAATAGTTATTTTCTTATGAAAGATTTGGTGATCCCTTTCCTATGGGGATCTTGCCAAATGCATTCAACAAATATTTTTTGAGCATAGGCCCTGGAGCCAGTCTTCCTGGATCTTATTTTCACTTCCAACACATAGCTGTGTGTCCTTTGAAATATTACATAACTGCCCTGGGTGTCAGTTTCCCTGTCTGTAAAACACACATAAATAAAAGTACCTATGTTATAGAGTTGTTTTGAAGATTAAATGAATTAAAATATGCAGAGTGCCTGGCATGTTATAATCATGAACTAGTTTATTCCCATACCATTTAGGTAAACTGGTACGAGTTGATTAATTACTGGTTTTAATGTTAATTATCTGAAGTATCCTGATCAGCTTTGTTCACATGCTTCACCGTAAACATGATATAGACAGATCCATCATTTGGATCCAAGCTATGGATCATATCCCTCTCCCCTTCCTTCCCTATTCCTTTTTCTTCCCTACTCCTTTTTCTTCCCTACTCTTCTCTCCTCCCACGCTCCCTCCTTTTTCCTTCCTTCCTCCTCTGTCTCCTTTCCTCTCCTTTCCTTCATCTCTCCCTCCTCATTTCCTTCCTTCCTCCTTTCCTTTCTCCTTTTCTCTGTTCTTTTCTTCTTTGTTTCTTTCTTTACAACAGAAGTTTAATGAGAGCCCATTGCCAGGCACTGTGCTCAGTACTTAGCATTCAAGCCTTAAATAAGGTCTAGTCCTTGTCCTTAGGGAGCTCTTAATCTAGTAGGGAAGACACTAGAAAAAAAAAGATATTAACTGTAAAATAATTTGATAACTACTTCAGTATCAGAAACACTGGTGCACTCTGGTGGAGTAGGATAGGATTTAGAGTTAGGAAATGCATCCCAGTTGAGGTGGTAAACTGGTTGGGACTAGCTAAGCAAGGATGCGTTATGGTAACAGAAGAGGGCTGTTGGGAGTTGTGTACATTAGAGGCAGAACAAGGTTGTAATATCACAAGGTCAAGAGACAGCAGGGTGGGGAGCTACAGCCTAAAGATAAACAGAAGAGTTAGGGGAAATGAGGCTGCAGAGTCAGGAGAAGTGAGATCACAGAGAGATCTCATTTTATGTAAAGCAGCTTGGACTTGATATCGTGGGTGAGGGAGAGGAAACCATCAACAAATTTTAAGCTTTTGTGGTGACACAGTCAAATCTTTTTCAGGAGTGATGAATTCTTACTTAATTCAACCACCTTGATTTTTCTGATTCTCAAGTGTTCACACCAACAAGGTACTTGTTGTCCCAATAACATATTCATCCATTTTCCTTTTTCTCAGTTACTTGTATTTGTCCTTTTTTTTTTCTGGCCAGAAATGAAAAATAGTGAATGGCAAAACAAGTGTCTCATTTGTTAACATTCCCTCTAGGTCATTCCTCAGTTTAGAAGTCAATTTCTGTCCTCAGTTTTTGCAGAGAAGCTGCTGTTGCAAGAACAATGTGTTCTCATCAGAGAAGTTTTTGTGTAAGGGCAGCTAGGTGATTCTTGAACTGTCAGGTATAAAACTGGCAGAGGGCACCGCCACAGAATAGTAACAGATGGTCAACAACCGTAATTTATTTAGCACTGAATCATCTAGAAACAACACAAGCAACTAGTTAAAAGTTTCGGGTTTTACACGCACACACACGTGCGTGCGTGCGCACACACACCCCTTTTACTGACCTTTCTGTTTGATGACTGCCCTTTAGGACCTGGAAAAGAACACAAGATACATTAAACAAAAATATGCCCATCCAAATTTGAAAGGTCAATCCCTGGCCTGTTAAATTGAGGTTCTTGACCCATGCTTGTCTCTCTTAGCGTAACTCCCACATGGTTTGAGGGAAAACATACCCTTTAGAAAACAGAGGAGACTGTCATGGTTTGAGGTTGTGAAACTTCCTATAGTGCCCTGGGTTTCATTAAAACCTCTCCATCCAGTTTTGCAAAGTGCTCTTCTTCGTACTTAAAAATGCCCCACATATTTTAAACCATGTGTTTCATATTCATTTAGACATCTCGTTAAGCTAGAGTTGGGTAAGAATCGCTTAGTGTCCAAAAAGACCTTTCCTTCTAGCCTTTGGTTCTTAGAAATAGAAAGTTAGACTTTGCCAAATGCAAATAAATTCCAGACCCTTACATTTTAAATGGGTTTCGTAAGACTGGAAAAAAACCTCATGTCCCTATCCTTATTCTCCACATATTCAGGCACAGTAGTCTTTCTCAAAGTGTAGTCTCCCCACATGAGGATTGCCACAGTGTTGTTAAAAATGCCTCTTTATGAGTCCTGACATGGATTTACTAAATTTGAATTCCTCCTTATTTTATATAGTATGATTCTTTATAAGAAACTGGAGATATACAGTAGCTTCTCTGTAAGTTTTAGCTATTATTATACAAATGATTTCTAGACATCTCAATTTGTTTAATAGGCATTCGGAACTTGTCATGTTTAAAATTGAACTCATTGTCATTCCTCCAAATATAATGAAAAGCATGCCTTGTTTCAGTGCAGGGTATCACCTCCACGCCAGAAGACCGCGCTCACTCCCTATTTCCAATTGGTCAATATGTCCTGTAGATTTTACCTCTTTACATCTTTCCAGTTAATTCCTTCATTTCCATGCCCCCTGCTACTGTCTATTTAGACCCATAGCATTCCCTCTCCCTAGGTCCAAATTACTGCAGACATGGCTTTCCTTTGCCTTCAGTCCTCAGACTTCTTCAGTAACTAATCCATCTGCCACACTGTATATATATATATATATAAAATTCACTACAAAAGTAATGCCACTTTTCTTCTTGACTGCCTGGGCACAGGCTATGCTTCCTTTTTAATGTCCAGAGTTTAATTTTTCTTTTAATACCCATGACCCTCATGATCTGCCTCTTTCCTTCCTCTGCAGCTCACTTCACACTGCTTCCTCACCTGAATCCACACAGAGTGGATGTGTTATGCTGTTCCATGCCTCCATGCTTTTACACATGCAGTTATCTTCTTTCATTCTTATTTACCTTCAATACATCTTCCTCTTCTAGCTTCTTCTAGAAAAGTCTATGTGTCTTTTAAAAATCAGCTTTAACGTACCCTCTTCTTGAAAGTCTTCCCCTGACTACCAATCTGATTTAATTGCCACTATGCTTAGCATAGTGTAATAAATAATAGAATTCACCATTTTGTTTTTTTCTTGGGAGAATTCAAGTAATTTAACTAAAGTTAGTTATAAAACTTGGATTGAGACCCACCAGTTCCTCTACATTTACTCTCAAACTTTCTAAATTTATCAAAGTTGGATTGCTGATTACATTTAGAGGGAGGTATCTGAGAGGGGGCATAAGGGCTTGCAGGAGTACTGATAATATTCTGTATATTGACC
The DNA here is from genome assembly GCF_009834535.1 of Camelus ferus. Taxonomy (NCBI): domain Eukaryota; kingdom Metazoa; phylum Chordata; class Mammalia; order Artiodactyla; family Camelidae; genus Camelus; species Camelus ferus. The sequence continues at coordinate 23,226,110 of NC_045698.1, read as the reverse complement.
TGGGTGGTGTCTTCATAAATATAAACATAATATGTATCAGTTAATCCTTCTACTGTGTACTTAAATTTGCACTTGACTGTAAGTTATGCTTCAGTTTTTAAAAAATGAATATAAGTAGCTGATTTTTTAACTATAAAATTTATTTCCAGGCCATTTTTGTTCATTTCTCTTTTGCCTATCAAATGAAATCATAGGAACCTTGCTTCTAGATGATAATTTTAAATAGCGAGCTATGTTTAGCTTTCTGTGAAGGAGGGCTTTTAAAATCTTAACTTCTCAGTAGACAATGAAATAATAAAATGGGATTCATTGGAAAAATGGCTTAATACTTGCTTTACTTATGTTTCTGCTGTTTGCTGTATCTTCCCCAAATATTTATTTTATTGGGCTAGGTTTTAATCTCCTTGCTACTGGAATATTCTTTTTAGCTTTTCAAGGTTACCAAAACTAAAGATTGTATGAATTGTCTCATCAAGGTTATTTTTAAAATCCTGATAAGAAAAATAACGAATCTCTCTTGATTTTCAACTTTGAGGTCTTATATCCTTGTATTGATCATTATACTGCATGATCTTTAAACTCTTAATCTTAATCTATGATTCCACTTCGAGTGGTTTTCCATGAAGAGAGATTATTGGTAAGAATTGCATCCACTCTTGGCTATGTCTTCCAAGAGGAACTTCAAAAATAGAGTTGTAAGTTTCATTGCAGACTGTTTAGTTTACTATTGCATCTCCAGCACCTAAAACGGTCCCTGGCACATAGTTGATGGTCAATTATAATAACAGCAATATTGATAAATGAATAAATGAAATGACTGAAACAGTGTAGAATATGCTGCTCATTCCTCTGCTCCTAGATCTGCTATGATTCACAATTGTCTAATTTTGGTCATTTGTCTTCTGAACAATTTAACATTTAGAAATTCAATTTATAACTTACAGAAAAGGCCTTCATAACAGTTTCTAACTTTCATTTACTATTTTAACAAATGCACTTAGTGAAGAAACATATGATTATGTGCTATTTTTATTTTGCTCAAAAATTTAACTAGAATTAGTAATATAGTTCATAGAAAAATTTTAGTCTGTTTTTACTATTGAGAGATTTCATGAATTCTTAAATTTGAATTTTAAAAAATATGTTAAAAAAAGAAGCAAGTGAAAGAAGCAATTTAATTTATCCTCAGCTATTCCAGATTGATGCGTTAATACAACCCATTGCACTGGATTAAGTTCTGGAGATCAATTTAATTGTCTTCCAGAGCTGGAGATGTCTGCTGATACCTAGAGAGTACATAATGGAACCTTCTAAAAAGACTTTTTTTTTTCTTTCATTGATTATTGCCTTGTACTAAATCTTTCTGTCAAAGCTTTACTCAATTTTTGTAATGCATGTTATCATATTTTGATTTTTTTCAGTCTCCTCTAGATCTAACCAATTTTTTGTACTAGATCTAACCATTTTTACTTAAAATTGGCCCCTTATTAAATCTGGGCAGTTGTGGAGAGGAGGGACTGGGGAAGGAGATTAAAGTTGCTTAAAAAAAATCACATTGCTACATAAATCTTAATAAAATTCCTGAGAGAAAGTAAGGGTGCAAGTTCTCACAGTAATTTTAATTTTAATCCTTTTTCATCAAGAGATAGCTAAAGCCAACTATGCACAGTTGGGACCTCTTTGTCAGGTTATATGCTTAGAAATAAATGTAGCCTTTAAAAATATTGGTTTCTGGGAAATCAGGAATAATAAACCTTTTGACACTTCTTGTCATAGCTACTCATCAACCAATAATTCTGGAATCAGCTTGTTTATCATGGTGTCACAACACTCAGTTTTCAAAGTTTGGATGAGTTTGTAGGAAGTACCATTTTTACTCTGTTGTGACTCATGTACATGTCTTTGATGTTACTATAAAATAAGGAGGCAGGGTTTCATTAGCCGCACACTAAATGTTAGCCTTTTTATTCAATAGTTACATCAGCTATAGGTAAGGCAACCTAATCCTGTACCTTAACTACATTTATATCAAGTACAAATTCATTGAGCACAACACAGCTATATTCCTGAGAGATGGGAGCATCAGTATTGTTATTGTGGGATTAGAACAAATTTTGAACTTGACTGAGGTCAGAAGTAAACCTAGGACTGGAATCCATAGTTCCTTCAAGTGACCTTGACACCTTGAGATTTTATTTAATTTTTGCACTCTAGTCAAGTAAGAACAATGAAATGGGAATAATGCTCTCTTCTCTATTTTATAGGGTAATATTAAAAGTAAGAGTGAAGTAAAGTCTATAGTCTTCAAAAAAATTAAAACGTTTTGCAAACCTAAGATGGTGTTGCTATTAAATTTTGTTTTGGCTAATGCTGACAGTAATTTGCAATAACCAGATCATTTATGTTTTCAGTCCCAGTTATGTTTGTTAGGACTATAGAAGCAGACACTTAATAATGTTGACCAATTATAGCTATTTTTCAGAGCTATGTTTTCAAAGGCAGCTGAGTTCTGGGAGAAATGTAGCAAATGATTCATCCATACTGTGGAAAATGTATTTTTCCTTAATTTTTTCCCTAAAAATGAGAATATATTCATTGGGCATAGAACCAATACATTCCGATTAAAATCAGTTTAACACTTTCTTTTCCAAGAATTCTTTTTCAGCTATTTTTTTTTGGCCACTATTTTATTGTCCTATTACTATTTTCCAGATCTGTGCTCGATTTTGTGGGAAAATATAGAAAAATTAGGAAATGTGTGACTGACATTGAAAGAGTTTACACCTTTGTGGAGTAAAATAAGCCATACATTTGGCATTTTTATTAAATGCTTTTTTGGAGATTACATAATTAAATAATTATTAATAGTTTTCATGCCCACCAAAAAAAGTCTTACAAAGGATCTAGCCTATTAAAATTCCTTTAACTTGGTTTCCCACTTAGGATATTCACCAATACAAATGATGCCCCTTCGTCGTCTGACTTTTTATAGACCGGTAATTTCTATTGATTTAAAACAAAGTGTTCCTATGGGGCAGTGTGAAATGTTGATATGTATTCTATATCATCAGAATGTGATTGAATTTTGCCAAATTTAATTTTAAGTTTAAGTAGTTTAAACTTTTTATCTTCATGATTGTAATTTCCTAGAAGGAAGAACCCATGTGTTTTACTTTCCTGTATAATCCAAGCATCAATCCGGCGTAAAATGATACCATTTCCCCTCACAAGCTAAGAGCCTTGTTAGGAATTGTTACATACCTATACAAATTTAACAATAGTTGCATGATATACACCTTTATTTAATGATATGAGAGAAGAACCAATTTAAATCTTAAGATTACCATGTCCACATGAAGAAAAGAACTTCAAATTATTACCTGACAAAATTAAATATGAATTATTTTCAAGTCTACTAAAATAATATTAGATTTTCCTTTCACTAGCTGCTGAAATTCTGTTTATTATAAAAGATATTGAAAAAATAAATATGCAAAAACATGGACTTGCTTCTTTCTGGTATATAAAATTTGTTACTCTTTTTAATATTGGCCAATAAATTTTCTTTTCTTAAATGTTTGCTATCTTCCAGGGTCTGGCACTGAGCAGGCACACAATAAATGTTTTTCAGTTGAGCTGAAAATGTAGACATGGTAACAGATGAGAAAACACACAACAACAACAACAACAACAACAACAGCACCCAACATAAGCCCAACGCAGAGAAAACACAATAAAGGTGAGTTTGTTGCTCAACTCCCCAACCAGTTCCGAATATTTCCTGTGCTTCATAATTTTGCTGCTGTTGAATCCCGTTGAGTTCCTTTATTTAAAACCTCAAGTTTGCTGATAAACATGACAACAGAGGACCTGATTCTTTGACCAAACTGTGAGTGATTATAACTAAATGTCCATAAATAGTCTTTCACATAAGGGCCAGTGGGAGAAGGTCAAAATGTGTCACATCCTACACTTGGCCACTTTTCCCAATATGCTTTGAGATCTGCTAAAACCTTTGTTTCAATGAACTTTCACTCAAGTGTTGCAAAAGGAAATGAAACATAGTATGTTGATGGAAAGTCTGCCCCAGTATTATGTTTTCTTTCTCAAAATATACTGTTTTATTCGGGACTAGCCTAATCCTAGCATGACCTTAGCCATAATTATACTGACTCCATTCACCTTGTGCAATTAACTGGGTAATTGCATGAATGTGAACATTCCTTTGGCCAGCCTTTCCCCCATATAATTCTGCAGGGGACATCCTCTTCAGCTGCAATGTATTCTTCTGGGATCTAATTATGATGTCTCTTGAAAACTGGCCAGAGTACAAGAATTCAAGCTGATTTTCCAGGGCGGAGACCATGCAAAAATCCCAATTGGATACAATCCAGTTGTAAACATTGTGCTCTTCAACTGCATTGTAATGGAGTAATCCATTACAATCTTAATTCAAACATTAAAATTGAGTGCTAAAATATGTCTTGACTGTCCAGCTTCTCCTTTAGCAGAGCTGAGTGTTGACATACTTACTGAGTGTTGACTGGTTTGTTGGTAAGGTTGATAAGCCCTGTTGTGCTTTCTTAGACAAGATAATTGCTCTTGCTATGGAGTTGCTGCAAATTGGATAATAGGCTCCAGCCTAGAAGAAGGGCCAACGTAGTTAATTTAGAGACTGAAATTATTGAAATAATTTTAATTTCTTCCCAAGGTGAAAGAAACTTGTAATGATGGTCTGAACTTCTGAAGCACTGGCAAGAAGAGTTGAAAATGTATAAACCATTGCTCTATGTTTTGACTCAGTGGAAGTAAATGAAAGCACACATTAATTTTTGTGTTTTCTCAGCTTGTCTTATTAAGGCTTCAGAAAAAGACCACTGATGTTGGCAACCGCAGCATCCTTCTGTGGGAATTATGCTTTCATGGATTAGGGTTTTTGAGTTCGTTGAGGACAGAGTACTATGGTTTTGTAAATCATTCACCATCCAAATTCATCTTTCTCTTTAAATGATGAAATAGTCATCAGAGGAGAGGTATGTGGAGTAATGTGTGGAATGAACAAATGCAGTCAAATGGATTCCATTATGTGATTAGGAACAGGTATTAATGAATCAATTTAGTTATTTAGTTGTAGCTGTATACTTGGTCCTGTAGCTTAGGGTGGTGGCAGCTTCTTGCTTTTCTTAACCCCTGGGTTACCTTATACAGTCCTCTGTTTTCCTTCTCAGTCCTTCTTCAATCTACGTAACAAAATCCCCTCTATTACACTCCTATATTCCTGTTTCCTTTGTTGGACCATACTGATGGGAATGGATTTTGTTTTATTGATAGAGAGAAAGAATAAGAAAAAGTTGAAGAAGAGAAGTATAGTGATGTAGTTTATTGATTGCTAATAAATATTTTTAGTATGCTTAGAACTGGCCTGTGAGCTGTCAGTTTTTCCCTTCTCCTCCTGTATCTGTAAGGCACTGCTCACTTGCAGTAGTTTGAAGGACCTGAGGTGGACACCTGAATTTGCCAGGTCTTCAGTGATTGTTCTTATTGAGACTCTTATTCCTGCTCAGTCATCTGACTCCCTGTCAGTTCAGTGTTCTTCCAGGAGGATATTGAGTTTGTCCACTGGAGGGCCTCTGTATTTTTCTATTAATGCAATATACGGAGAAGAAAGAATGAATGCTTAACAATTCAATGTGGGAAATTAAATATTCAGTCCAAATGAATTTTCTTGTTCCCCCATAGAGCAGCATTTATGAAATTCAGACTTCATTTAGCTGCGTTTTTGCTTCTCCAACCAAATCATAATATCAATAATTTTTCTGTGTATACTTTGGTTGAGATTTTCTCCATAAATAAAGCTTCTACTAAAATGACTTCCTTAATATGATGTTAGATGTGATTAGTTCACTGAAAAACCACAGAAGAATAATATTTATATGATCAACACTGTAAAAGTAATACCTCAGATACCATCTAGTCATGAGTGCTCTATAGAAAGCAATGCACATGCTCTTTCCGTCTCTGCCTTTAAAGAGATCAATCTCAGGAAACCATGATAGTCTCTGCTTCTTTATCAGAAAGGTCACTCCTTTGGTAAATTTTATTAAAGAATGATTTACTGAATTGGATTGTAAAGGAAACAAAACAAATATGATATGCAACAATTTGTCCTCCTTATGCTAATAAAAAACTGGCATAATTGTATGTCTCTTAAAAATACAGGTTTTCTATGGTTTTAAAGCATACGCAGTATTAAAGCATTCGGTCCTTTAAAAGACAACCCAGTGTGAAATATTGTGTAGAATCTGGAGAACTGAAGGCCAAGGTAGAAACCAAGATGGGTATTGTATCTATCCTAGGGAGCTAGCCCATTTCTCTGAGACGATCTTGAAATATTAATTGCCTCCAATTTACATGTTTCATATCAAAAAATCCAGGTTAAATGGAACTCAGATGACCTAGCACTGATTTTATGAACACCTTTACACGAATTTGAATTAGGATGTGTAAAGCCAAGCAGAGGCAATCAAGTGAATACAGGAGCTTTCTTTGGCTCATAGAAGGACTTGGACAGCCAGATGCATTAATACCCTGTGAGCATACATGCATAAAAAGCCTTATGTAAGTGTCAGGTGCTAGGCCGGTGATGATGGTGTATTAAAAATCGTCCGATAGGTGGTAACACAAATCCAGTCTCCTCGTAAAATAAGCTTACATGTTTTTTTTGGTAGGAATCAGCACTAGGCTGGACAGTTAATGAGGTCCAGAGCTGTTTATTGGTTACTCCTGAGGAGCCTGATGAAGTAGTTCAGTCATGCTGAGATGCTGCTTGGGTGGTGCTGGAAACCTATCCAGCGTCAGTGCCCATTTTCTCCCACAGTGATGGATATTTCTGTGAACCAGTTGTCTGCAGTTTTTAGGGGATCTATCGCATGGAAATTGTGGTGTTTGTTTGTGCCTTCATTTCCTTATCACATCTTGGTGCTTGGGGAGAAGAGGGGATGTATTAGGGTCAGCTGGATGGCATTAGGTCAGAGGCAGATGGGAAAAGATGGTCTTTGCTAAGGGGTCTCAGCCAGCTTGCAAAAGGCTGTGCTGAGGGACTGAAAGATAAGCAGACTTAGCAAGTGTGGGGAGAGGAAGCAGCACTTCCTCCAGGCAGTTCTCAGAACTGTTTCTAAGCTGTTTACTTCCTATTTTGATACCTAGAGCAACAAGAAACAAGGTCTCTGGGCCAGTCTTTGACTGGCCTTGTCCTGAGCTTGTTTATCCACTCGTTCTGTCAGGAAGCAATTGTGATAAGGCCTCTGGCACTGCACTGGAAGACTTTTCTTTTCCATTTTGTGTGTAGCTTTTGATTGATCATGTTGTGAACACAGTGCTCTATTCTTGGGTTGATTTATTAACAAGCTTCAAAGAATCTCCACCATTTAGAGGGTTTTTTCGTTTTGCTTAAAGAGGAAAGCATTATTTGCACCTCTAAATAAGGACATTTTCCAGGCTTTCAGTTCAATAACTGATGAAGATGGAGTGGCTCTGTGGCTTGAGAACAATGCACCCACATTGAGACGTATTACATATATGTACACTTGACATCTCATTTATTGTGCTGGAGCAGACCTGCTTTTTTCTACCGAGAAGATGGACGGTGAGAGGCTTCTTAAAGAAAATACTGGTTTGGACAACTCATTTTGAGGCTCTAGGTACTATTCAAAGGGATTCTATTATTTTATTATACTTTAGGGAGATTCCCTTCTTTTCTTCACCCTAAAACCACTTGCCCTCCTGCAGCCCTCCCTTTGCAATGGCCTGGAGCTACAGCATATTTATTTTGAGTTATTGGTTTGGTATTGGATTGGGTCTGTGTATGGACTCTGCCTGCTTTGGCCCAAGATTTGATTTGCTTGGTCCCACTTCAAATATTGTCAGCACCCTGTGCATTTAGGGCTCTATAAAAATATGAAACAATAACCACAACTTTATGAGCTGAAAACAGCTTTTGTCACCACACTTACTTTCAGTGGACAACAGCAATTTCCACATTTGAAAAGCCACCAATATTAAACATCTTTCATTATCTCCATACTACTTCCAATAAAGCTGACATAATGAGAAATTGGGAGCATCTTCTTTCTCTGTGTTTTGTGTAGATATCGATCCAGTGAATGGTTTTCAAAGTAAAAATAAAAACATTCTGCCCTGTAATGAGAAGGCTTAGATAGAAAGTTCCTGTTATCTAGCAGCTGGTATCACTCGTCATGTTTATTTTTCCTTCTATGCCTTGACCAACAGTAGAGGAACGAGGAGAACAGAACACTAATGAAAACAGTTTCCTAAAAAAAAAAAAAGAAAGTGTGACCTGCCTGCAACTCAGAGCAGCTTTGGTTTCTGGGAAATACCATCTCGAATTCTGAGCAGTCATCAGATAAGACAATTGTGGCACACCTGAGTAGACAGACAAACAAATTGGGTGTAAAGGGCAGTTACAGAAGAGTTCTGATAATGACCAATGAGGCCCTTTTGTGAAGGCATTTATTCAGGATGGCCAGGTGTCATGTTGGGTCCACAAATGTTAGTCCAAGGACTGTTGCTATTTTGTTCTTAAATTCCTACTCTCTGTGGTAAAGTAGGACACATAGAGTCTCTCAGAAGAATAATTTTTTTAAAAATTAGGTGGTTACTTTCTTTAATGGGGGTTAAATGCCTTTTGTTTTATGAAATGGTTGTGAGTGGGTAGTCATATGTTTACTGTCTTTACTTGAAAAAGAAAAAGAAAAATGTGACATCCTAGTGTTGGTCACCAGAGTTTCTATTGAAATATAAAATTCTGTTGTCTTTTTTTTTTCTTTCATTTGTGTGAGTCAATAGGCACTTACTGGCAGGGAGACAGAATCTCTGAGCAGGCACCTGTGATGTCTCCAGTAAGGTCTGGAAAGAACATATTGACTCACTTATGTGAACTATGTACTAATCAGCAAAAAAAAGAAAAAAAAAAAGAAAGAAAGAAAGACAGAAAAGGAAAAAGAAAAAAAAAAAAACGTGTTTGGTATGATACCAACTGAGTAAAACTTTACAGTCAGTGGAGTACATCACAGATGAAGATACCGTAGGTTTGCCGGGACCCCAGAGAAGAGAAAATTGCCCATGATAAGGCACATGCTAACAGGATTTCTAGAGGGACAGCCTTGGTTGTCTGACCTCCTTTTACCTCTGGGATCCATGCCCATAGCCGTTCATTGGCTGCAAAACACAGGGCAGCTGCACTGGGTTCAGCGGCAGCGTAAGCCTGTGTCATATATTTGGATTCTGTTCACAAGGGGCAGCCTCCATGAGTCCACAAACAGCTCATTGGTTCTAAGGGCAAGCTCTTGAGGCTGAATGCTCTTGGCACGGCCTTTGTGGGTGATGGTACGATATTTTGAGATACGGTGTTATTTACCATGTTACCGTGCATTGCATGGTGAGGCTGAGGAAGCAGCATTGAACAGTGAACCCAGGGGACCTGGTTCTCATGTAGGTTCTGTTTCTGATTTGCTGGTTTAACTTTTCTGGGCCTCAGTTTTCTCATTTGTAAACTGACAAGAGTTGGACTAGGTTAGTGTTTCTAGACAGTGTCTGTTCATCCCACCTGTATCAGGCTCAAAATGCTTGTACAAATGCAGATCTCTGGGTCCATCTGGCCCTGTTGAATCACAGTGTTGTGGTTTGGTCCCATAGTCTGCATTTGTAACACCCTCCTCTGCTGAGTGACTCTTCCACAAGCATAAGTTTGAGAAGTACACTACTAAACTAAATATTTCTGTAAGGTTCCTTGTATTCTTTCATTTCCTAATATTCAGGTTGGTGCTATAAAAGTAAAAACTGTCCCAACCCCATGGGAATGGCTAAGGGCCATTAAGGGTATTTTGTCCAACTAAACTCTTTTGTAGATAAAACTTTTTGGAACTGAGTTATCTCCAGTACTTTAGGTTAGAAAGATTGCTTACATCACAGAGATAAATTAAAACAATGCCCTTGAGGGGAAAAAAAAACTTCACAAGGTTTTGAAAACACATACATCCTTGTACGACATTCCCTTTCAGTCACCTTCAAAAGAATCTCTTGAAGATCCTAATTTCCTCTCTGTGGGCTGTGGGTCAGTCGGTGTGAGACTTCACAGCCAGGTGACTCAGCTCTGCAGGCTTGGGCTCCGCACTGGTGAGGGTTCCGCGCTTCTTGACTCCTTCAGACTGAACATTCGAGTTACAAGCCACATAATACCATTTGGTAGGGATTGTAGCTAAGGAAAGTCCGTTCACAATCTGGCACCTCATAAAGTCAAATTTAGAGTTTGTGGGGTTTGGTATATATAATTTTTTTTTTTGGTTTTAAGCAAGCACCTGGATGTGGGTTTTTCTCTTTCTGGCTGACAAAACAAAGTGGAGTTCTGTTAATTTCTCCCCTTTAAACACTTTATGATCTTTGCCTCATTTTATTTGGACTTAATTGAGCAAGCTAGGATTATTGCACATACAAAGCAGCTGCCTCCAGGTTGGGTTCTACCAGATGAATTAGAGCTTTGGATTTCCTTTCTCCAGCAAATACAGTGGTGGTTCTCAAGCAGGGACAGTTCCCCCTTTGGGAACATCTGACAGTATATGGAGATATTTTTGCGTGTCACAGCTGGGGCAGTACAACTGGCCTCTACTGCATAGAGGTCAGGGATAGTGCTCAACAGGGCACAAGTAACCCCCCCACCCCCAACACAGCATTATCTGATTCAAAATGTCAGTAAACCCAAGGTTGAAAAACTCTAATACTCACTCAGTAACTAGAGTAATAATTTATATATTCTGGGATAGGGGCACTTCAGTAAAGCCAGAGGAGTGGAGGATGGAGGAGTAAAGGGAGGGTGACTTTGACATGGAATTTTTGACACAACTTAAAATGAAAATGAAGTCCAACTATTTTCTAGGACAGGTTCAGGTTCAATGAGGTGCTTATAACAGATTTTGAAAAGGAACCAGGCTGGGTTGAATATAAGGAGGCAAGCCCATTAATTTTAGGCCAAGTAATACCAGACATAAGACAAGTTTCATTTGTTAACAGAGACATATTAAACATCTTAGCATAGTTTGTCTTTCTGATGAGAGTGACTTGAACAAATAAATTTTTAAAATATATATTTTCATGTCTTTCTTTTAAAAGTTATATTTTGAAGGTTCTAGAATCTCAGATCTAGAATATCTTTCCATCCCTTTGAGTTTGCTCAGGCTCTGAAAAGCATCAAGTAGTTGATCACTAGCTATAAAGGGAGCTTGACTGAAGGTTCTGCTTCCTGTTGATGTCCTTCTGCCCTGCACCTGCATGGGTTATTTTCTCTACCCCAATTCATTCTCTTCTCTTCCCAGTGCACCAGAAAACTTTTTTGTTCCCTGGTTTCTGGGTAGATTTGGCTAATAAGAGACACCAAGAAACCAGAGGGCAGGAGGAAAAAGAGGTCCAAGATATTTACTCCAGTCCTCCATCCTCCCTGCTCTCAGCATCTGGCAGCGTTCTTCCTCTGAGACCCCAATTACTTTGGGCCAGCCGTTCTTCCTCCAACACTGGCAGGTTCCAGGAACCCTGTTTCCTCCCCTTGCTTCTTCAGACCTAGAAACAGTAAAGGCTTTTCACTCCTGTTAGTCCCTAGATGCTTCACCATCTCTTTTTGTTTCCCTGAACTCAGAGCACTGTTCTGTAAATAGTCCCTTCATTCAAATCTTTTTGGTAAGCTTTCTTTAGTGTGCCATCTGTTTTGTGCTAGGGCTCTCACTAATGCGGTACCTGTTAAGTTTTTAGTGGAAGGTTACTGATTTTGTATTAAATATTCAAGTAATACTGAACTAGAGGCTGGAAGACTTGGATTCTTGTTCCAGTTCTGTTATCTCTTTCCTTATGAAAACCCATCATGCCTTAGTCCCTATCTATTAAATAAGGTTAAAAAAATATGTTCTTCTTACATAGAAATACACCTTTCTTACATAGATGTGAGAATGAAATTAATGTGTACAGTTTGAAAACATTAAGCACTAAAAATTGGAAGCCACATTTTGGCAAGGAAACTAGCAACATGTATTCTAATACTTGACCTCAATTTTTTAGGACTCTGACTTTGTGTGTATATGTATTTTGGTTCATTGGGACTCCTTTTCCCCATGAAAAATATGCTGATTAGATTAGATGATCTTCCTGGTTCCTCTTAGCTTCAAAAATTTTCACAGTCTTTATATATTCTGTTCTCATTGTTCTAGACTATTCAGCAGCATGACCTGTAAAACCAAAAATTAAAATGTGGAATGTAGAACTGGAGAAAACTGTAGATAGAAAAGAAAATTTGAAATATTTGAAATTTGAAAATTTGAAATATTTGAAATTTGAAAATTTGAAATATAGAAAGTTAAAAGATGGACTTAACATCAACGTGGTTATAAAAGGGAAGGACAATTGGGTAGATGTTATAGGAGATAGATGTTAAGTATAAATATTTGGACTGGTTCAATAATGAAGTGGAAAAGGTTGGCTTTCAGGGCAGTGACATGTGCATCACTGGGATTGTTCAAGCAGAAATGTATTTGCTCATTTCTCAGAAATACTGTAGAGAAGATTTCTGTGATGATAAGAGATTGGACGTTGTAGTTACATGATTTAATATTGTAATGGTTATGTAAGTCACAATATAGTTGGATTGTGCAGGAGTGTTAAAAAGTTCTAATGTTTTTTTTTCAACAAAAGAAGACAATGGCAACAAGAAGGGAGAAGGTGTAAAGCATTATTATGTATGTGGTCATCTATGTTTGCAGCGAAGCAGAAAGAATAGAGCAGGGTTTAGATTCCAAGAACAACTATTTTTTATGTAAGCTGCTAGAAAACCTCCACTGTAATAGTACTTAACCCCTTCATTTGAGGACTTCCAGTCACTTCATAACTGTTTAATGAATTCCTACTGTATATACCAAATGTGTGCAGAGATCAAATAGCAACTGGGTTTTAAAAAGGCATGCAGATTTTAGAAGGGAAAGGAGACTACAACACAGTGCTGTTTTTATTATCAGTATGTTCTAGAGAGGGGAAGCCCTTGTAAAAATGGTAGTTTGGCTTTGCCATCACTTCATTCCTTTTTTAGTTACCTCCCTGCCTCCTTTCAGCAACCCTTCCTTATTCATTTGACAGATATTTACTAAATATCTACTAAGTACAGATACTGTTCAAGGCTATAAAGATACGTCAATGAACAACAGAGACAAAATGATCAGTGCCTTGAATCTGCATTTTGTTTCTGATTATCAAAATTCTGAAAGGAGTCCACCTCATCAAAGACTCAACCCCTTCCTGCCTCCTGCAACACACATCAATTTGTTGTCAACTCTGTTTTTTACATTAAGTTGAGCAAGTGGAAAACAAGACAAGTCTGACCAAAGGTGAGGAGATTGAGCATCAACATTTAATATGCAGCAACAATCACATCTCTCCACTTTAGCAATGAATAGGAACGTGACCCACCTTTGTTAAGTACGTGGTGTTTTGGACTGAAAAAATCCGTATGTTGAAGTCCTAAGTCCCAGTACTTCAGAATGTTATTTGTTTGGAGATAGGGTCTTTAAAGAGGTATTTCTTGTAAAATGAGATCGTGTAGGTGGAACCGAATCCAACTGATGTCCTTTTAAGAAGAAGAGATTAGGACACAGACACATACAGAAGAAAGACCATTTAAGACAGAGAGAAAATAGCCATTTACAAGTAGAGGAGAGAAGCCTCAGAAGAAAGCAGCCAACCCTGCAAACACTTGATCTTGGACTTCTTGTCTCCAGAACTATGATAAAGTAAATTTCTGTTGTTTAAGCCACACAATCTGTGGTGCTTCATTATGGCAGCTCTAGTAAACTAATACACATGGTATGGGATGGTAAGTAGCACTTGATTTCAAAATTTCTTATCACATAGACATGGGGCTGCTGTAATTCCATCCTTGTCCCCACATCCTTTTCCCCTCATACCTGCTTTACACCACTGACGTTGTGCCAGGTCAACACCTGGAATCTCTACACCTGCATGGTCTCAGACTTACCAGGGGCTGGCGTTACATATCAGTGCAATGTCTGTCCAGCAATCTGTGACTCCGTGAGGAGGAGAGCAGCTGACCTAGAAGGGATTCGTGATTTTTATTATTTTAGAATTTCTTTTTATGGACACCCTGCTGAGATGTGTGCAACAGAGTAATCTGGTTACACCACTGTAGGCGTGTTCCAGACTTCAGAATGCACAGGATGCTCCTGAATCAAATTAGATAGGGTTCAAAGTAAAGAATCTCCTTCCCCAAATTGACTGTAGGAGTTTTGTGTATTTATTTGAGTATATATTTATTTGGGTCAGCTTACAGGACCAGCTAGCCTACAGGCTCAAATTGTGATTTATACTTTAGTGAAGAGATGCAGCTTTGGAAACTCAGGCCCCTTCTAAATACTATATGATCCTGGCTCTAATTGGTCAGCTCCTTCTCAGGTAACACTGTACATCTGCAGTGACTTATGCAAAGTCTGCAGCCTGGGCATCTGGGAGTGTAACTCCTTTCTCCCACCTTCACCTTGAGGACTAGATAGCAGAGCCCACCTACCAAAGTGGCCCCATGGAGAAAGGTTTGTTACCTGTTGATTCAAGGTGACGAGGAGGAGGTACTATTTATTCTGAAAAAGCTGCTTTAGGAGCAAAGGGAAGAGCTGCAGGGAGAAGCATTTTCTAGGAAGGTCATTCTAGGTCAAATACCCTTGGGGATGTAGCATGAAGAGAAAAGGCTATAACAGATCAGGAGAGGCCTGGATTTAATCATAGCTTCTAGCACAGTAACACAATGATTGGATGGGTTGTTTAGACCCAGCATCTCCTAAGAAATCCAGCCTGTGGAGAGTAATAATAACAATGTATATAATTCTTATCTCTAGTTAGGCACTAAATGTTTTATATTTATTGTAACTCAGTTAACCCTCCCAACGAGTCCCAGAATCTTGTTGTCTTAGACAACATTCTAAAATGATCCACAATGAGAGATCACATCACACCTGTCAGAATGGCTGTCATCAAAAACAAGAAATAGCAAGTATTGACAAGGATGTGGAGAAAAGGGAACATTTGTGCACTGTTGGTGGAATTGTAAATTGGAGCAGCCACTATGGAAAACAGTATGGAGGTTTCTCAAAAACCTAAAAATAGAACCACCATATGGTTTGGCAATTCCACTTCTGGGTATGTATCCAAGAAAGTGAAAACACTAATTCAAAAAGATATATGCACCCCCATGTTCATTTCAGCATTATTTATAATAGCCAAGATCAGGAAGCAACCTAACTGCCCATCAACAGATGAATGGATAAAGAAGATATAGTATATATACATATGTATATATGCACACACACATAGACACTATACAATGGAATATTACTCAGCCATAAAAAGAATGAAGTTTTGCCATTTGTGACAACATCAATGGACTCAGAGGGCATTATGCTTAGTGAAGCTGGTCAGACAGAGAAACACAAATACTGTATGCTTTCACTTATATGTAGAATCTAAAAGACAAAACAAATGAATACAGAGACACAGAAGATAAATCAGTGGTTACCAGAGAGGAGAGAGGTAAGTGGAAGGGTGAAATAGGTAAAATGGATTGAGAAGTACTATCAGTTATAAAATAGGTAAGTCACAGGGATGAAATGTACAGCACAGGGAATATAGTAAATATTTTATAATAACTTTATATGGTGTGTAGTCTATAAAAATATCAAATTCCTTTTTGGTACACCTGAAACTGATATAATATTATAAGTCAACTATGCTTCAAACAAAGAAAAATAAAGTAAAATAAAATGCTCCCAAAGATTCCTGCCCCTTTGTGTTTATACCCTATATGGTCCTCCCTATATACACTTGAATTTGAACAGAACTTACAAATGTGAAGGCAGTCACTTCATGATTATTTTACTTTAAAAGGTGGAAGAATGTAGCTGTCATTAAGGGCCCCAGTTTTGACTCTGAGTTAATCAAAAGAGAGATTATCCTAGGTGGACTTGACTCAATTGGATGGGTCCTTAAAAGGGATTGGGCCCATCTTGAAAGAAGAAATTCAACTGTAAGAGGGATTCTCCAGTGGCCTTGATCTAGCAAACTGCCATAATTTGGAGAGGCTGTTCCCACGTGGCAGGGAAAAGCAGGCAGCCTCTAGAAACTGAGAATGGCCCCTTTATTTACAGTCAGCAACAAAGTAGAAACCTCATACAGTCATAAGGAAATGACCCAAGAGAGCTTAGAAGCAGATCTTGCTCTAGTCAAGACCCCAGATATGGGTATACCCAGCTAACACCTTGATTTCAGCCTCACGAAACTCTGAGCATAGTACATGTAGGCACTAAAATGTACCTGACTTCTAATCCACAGAAACCCTGAGATAGTATGTTTGTGTCCACAGAAACTGCTACATTTGTGGTAATTTGTTTTGCAGCAGTAGAAAACCAATACACCTGTGTATTACTATCTTCATTTTATAACAGGGAAACTGAAGTACAAAGAAGTAGAGTAACTTACCAAAGTTTACAAAGTCAGTAAGTAGTAGAAATTGGATTTGAACCTTGATTTCTGGCTCCAATGTGTGTATGTTTAAGCATTGCATTGCAGTAGATTCCTGCCACCTGCCTTCTCTTTGTTTCACTCTCCCTGCAAGTTGCCATGACTTGGGTATAGTTGGTCAGAAAGCCATTTTGAAAGCAGTAACTTCAGGTCCCTGGCCTCTAGCCAGTCCCCCACTCTGTTACAACTCCCTTTTTTCATAGATGGGAAAGCCTAGGCTTCATTCCCAGAAGGGTGTTTTTTTTCTTCTATTTCTTTCTTTTTTTTTTTTTAACACTTCTCTTAAAAAAAAAAATCTACAGTTTTTGAATTATAGCCCTGTGGTTAAGGGAAATGACATTTACTGAGGAAGCAACTTGTTATGGTCTTAGGTACTCTGCCAACTGCAATGAAAAGGGGGCTTTTAAATGTCATTTATACATTAAGAAAGATTTAAAGAGACACTGAAGAATATACCCAGCTGGCATTGCCAAAATCTGTAGGCCTTGTATCCACAAGAATCCTGGGCTAAAATTTAATTTGTTCTTTTATGAGTGGATAGAGTATATTCTGCCCCAAGTCTGAACCAAAATATTTAAAAATCACACTTCATTTAAAAGGTTTTATGGAGACATGCCAGATCTATGAAGATATAAGGTATAGATCTGAAGAGTAGGCAGAAGATTTCATTGCCTAGAAAGTATCTTTTTTTGAAGGAAAAAAATAGTAAGAAAATGAGACAATATTCTCTTAAGTAAGAGGACTTAACCTCTTAAACTTTTTGAAAATTTGAGCAGAACTTCCTCTAATTTAAATAAGAGATGACTGAGGTCCTATTGATAATAATGGTCGAGTTGTTAGGAAATAACCAGGTGAGTAAACCAAATTACTCGGCAATGGTGTTGTGTTAAACCAAGTCTTGACGGTGGCTTGTTTGATTCCTACAGAATGAAGGTTGGAGGAAGATTTAAAACCTTGAGGGTAAGTACTGGTAATGGTATCCTGGCAATGCATTTTAACCTCCGTTAATTAATTCATCTATGGCTTTGAATACATTTGTATTATGTATCTGTGTAATTTCATTTCTGTCATTCACTTTTTTGCTTATAAAATGCACTTGAGAATTCTTCTCCCATTAAATATACTAGATATTTATAGCCTGTCACTTGCTTTGTAAACAGTGGCAGAATACTGATACATCTCTTACTGCCTGAGGTTTATGCTGCACACTGACACACGAAAGTGAAAAGGGTCTTTATAGGTAAAAGTGACATAAACATCTCAGTAACACTGGGCTGTGTACATTGAGTTGCTTTATTACAGGTGATTAACTTGGGTCAAATCATCTAATGCCTTTTAGTTTTCTTTGTGTTCAAGAGCATGCAGCATTTTACAAGACTTTCACCAGGAGTAAGTATATTCTTGAATGGATTTGCTTACCATATACTGATGCCACAGGCTTTCAGAAATAGAGTGGAAAATGGTACAAAGGCAAAGCTGTGACTATTTGGTTAAGAAACTTACAAAAAAAATTTTAATTGATGCTAAGGATTGGATTTTTTAAATCTAATTATATTTAGTTGTATTTGTATAGAACAGGACCTGCATCTTAATAATACTGCTCCCATCACACAGCAAGCTCCCCTTCTCAGGATTGTTGTGATGGATTTAGGAGAGAGCATGTGAGGTTTTACCCAACATAATGCCTGGCACCCGGGAGTTACTCAATTGATAGTGAAATCTAAAAAACAAAAGGATTTTACTGAGTGCCTATCGAGTGAATGAACGCAGGTATTAAGCATTATAGATAGTTACTAATGAGTAAGCATAGGATTTGGGGTAATGTAACTATATTAGTTTTTAAAATAGTAAAAAATTTTTTAAGAGAGATCTTGCCATCATTATCTAGAGCCTTGAGACAGCCAGATCCTTTTAGCTAGAGAGGAACTTACAGGCAGGGAATGTGGGATATTTGAAGAACCTCGTGAGAGGATAAACTGGCTATACCAAATTAAGTAATCTTCAATCAAAATGTGTAATACAGTTGTTTCACAAAGATCTTCCCTGGGTTAAAATACCTGACCCACATGTTTGGTCAGGTTGATATTTAGGTTGATAATAGGCAGCGTTTTATCATGTACATCAGTGAAAAAGTGACTCAAGCAGAAGAAAAGCCCAGGGGAAAAAAAAAAAAAAGCTCTTTTCCCCCTGAGGACTCGAGCTGCGGCCTGTGGCCAAGTCCCCTGCTTGATACTCTGTTCTGCTTAAAAAAAATTATTCAAAAAACTAAACAAAAAACCAAATCAGTTGTAAGGATATTGATGAAACCTCTCTTATTTTCCAGGATCCATGACCCTGCCCTAATTGGCAAACAGGTCAGAAAAGGCCAGTCATATTATAGTGTCTGAGTCATTATAAAGTTGAACAGTTTTAATTATTTAATTTCTTATTTTCACTGATGCTTTTGATAGTGTTTCTTCTTTAAATTTTCTTTTTCATGAAAGATTGCATTTGCCACTTCTTTGTAGCCTGCCAAGTAATGTAATTAGCAAAGAGTATTTCAGGTGTTGGGGCCCTTTAGCCAGAACGCTGTCATCTTCATTGTTCTGGGGAAAAGGAAAACAAACATTCGGAAATGGTAGTGGATAAGCCTGAGCCTTGGTTTAAGGAGTGGAAGGAAGTATAGTTAGTTAGTTCAAGCATAGAGGAAATCTTTCTAAAAGTAACTGGATTGATTCCTTTAAGAAGTAAAAGCCAGTGTTCTGCGGGGTGTAATACTTGGTGACAGTTTGCTTAGTGTTCAGTACCGTCACAAGTTCAATGCTGTCACAGATGCTAGTGAGAGCAGTCAGAAGAGGGATCTACCAAAATGAGTAGCTAGGTGTAGGCCTGCCTTGAGCAAGTAAGTCACCAAGTTTGTCTGAACTGCTCCCCAACCCTCCACTACCTCCTTCTGCATCCTCCCCTTGGATTCCAAGGTCTCTTTTCTCCATTTTACCCCCAAAGGCTTGAGGTATTTTAACTACTTGGTTTTTAATTGTTAAAAGCATTTCATGTGTTTTTCTTCTGTACTTTAAATTTCTCTAATCAAAGGAGGACAGTAGTTTGGTAAACTGAATTCATACCAAGGTGATAGAATTGCAGGGTTTTTTTTTTTTTTTTTCTCTTTCTAGGGATCTTTGTACTAATATTTGGAAAGGACTGTGCTTAATTTAAGGGATTTTCAGACAGATGAGGACCAAAGTGCGAGAGATGAGCAGGTGCTTATACAGAAGATTAACTGGGTGAATGGAATTGTGCAGTGGACCAGTGAGACACAAAATGTTGGGTTCCAAATTTGTTCCAAATTTCCAAATAAGGAAAGCTTATCTCTCTTGAGCAATATGTGAGGTCAGCTGAATTACTACCTCATTCTGTCTCATTTCATTTTGGGTCCTTCTCAGAGGAAATATGTACTACTATAAGACTGCATGCCCTATGGAAGTAGGAACATTTTTCTGACAGTGATTGCCATACACAACACCCAGCCAGTCTTCCATCATCTTTTTCAATTTCCGTTTTTGTTGTTTTTCATGTAGGACTTTGAAGAGCTTAGCATTATACTGAAACTCAATAGTATCATCTCTGGGGGTTGCATCTTTTTTGAGAGATGAAGATGTACTTGTGTACTAAAGAGAGCAGGTTACAAAGTCTAGATTCTGTCCAAGTAGAAAGAATTCCAGAATAGCTATGAGCCATCAGAAAATGCAGGCATGCAGTCTAACCTAAAAAAGAAATGTGTGTTAATAAGACTGAAATCTCTTTCCAAGTTTTTTTCAAAGACTTATAGTTAATTCCTCATTATACATCTTGGGTGTATCTGAGCAGTACCTGTAGGAAAAAGAACATTGGATTTGTAGACATGAAACCACATATTTTTACTTTGCTTGCTGCTCCTCTCCATCTCCTCCAGATCAGTCCGTCTCCTCTGCCTACTTCTGTACCTAACTTTTTGATTGCATCATCCAGCATCTTTACTCTCTAGATTCTGGTTTATTTTGGTCAATGGAAGGCACTGGCAGAGGAGTAGAGGCTGAGGGAAGAGAAGATCTCGGTATGTCTTCGCTGGCTTTACCGTTCTCCACTTTGCCACTGTTCTGGCAGCATCTGTGTCCACCATCCTATCAGGCACCTCCTCCTTCAGAGTGGCAATTCTTTTCAAGCTCTGAGAACATTATTCTCTCTTCTACAGGCCTGAGGGTAGTTGTGGCCTTCTGATTTTTAGTCCTTGAGTGTTTTACTTTCCCTTGTTGGCCCTTTACCTCTGCCCTTCAATCAATTATTTTCAGTCAATTCCTTTAGATATGCTGTCTGTTTCCTGTCAGGACCCTATCAGACACATTTAGGTTCTTGGACAAATCAGATAATCTCTCTGACCTTGTACTTTCTTCATCTACAAAATTGGGTAATATCGACATTGTTATCTTGAAGGGTTGCCAATGCATGTGAATTTGTAAAGTATCATAAAAAGCCCACTATAAATAGCAAATTATCTGCTACTGTTTAATCCCCAATTAGCTTTCCTCAGATACTTGAAATGAATTTTATAACATCTCCCCATGATAAACTGATACAAGCTTTGAGGATGCAACTTTAGGTTGACAAGCAGAAGGATGCAAGCAGAAGCAGGGAAGGTAATTCTCTACTGCATGTATTCCAAAGTTAAATATATACTATACTTAGGGTATGACCATACTTCTGTCCCCCTCCTCAACAGTAGGTAATTCAGAGCTGGGAAGGCAATATAGATCATCTTAACATACCTTTGTTCCTTGCATTTTTTCCCTTGATAATGATATGTCAGATATTATCTCCTCATAGTGCATCTTGTGTATGTCTCACCCCTCTGTGAGATTATAAATGCTCCTGAGGATGGGCACGTATATTTTTTTATGACTCATAGTAATTCACATACTGTTAAGCATATATTTGATAAAGCAGACACCTGGGAAATGAATGGTTGGGTTTTCAGTGTACACCTGTTGATATTGAGACTTTCAAAGCCTGATTATGGGCATTTACTGATTTTATACAAGAGTGTTCTCTCCCTAATTAGCTTGACCCTCTTTGTGTGCATGAAAAGTGTTTGTTTAACAAATGCAGATTTTATGGATATCTGTTGTGTTTTCTGTGTGTATTTTATTGTGTGATTTGGCACATGCAGGACTTAAAATTCAAGAGGAGAAACTCTTCCTCATTGTTCCCATCTTACTAGATTGGAGCCTAGTAAAATGATCTCACAGAACAAAGTAAATGTTGATGATGAAAACAACTAATGGTTTTCCATCCAGTCTTCCCAAAGCCAATGAAGAAAAGTAGTGCTACTCCTGAAGACCAGGTAAACCCAAACTCACACATTCAGAGGAAACATTTAAATTTTCAGAATAACATGCCTGGGAATAGGGGCTGCTGGTTTATCCACTGAACCAGCTCTGGAAAGGGCACATGGACAATGGTATAAGAGGTATTTGGCTCACTGATTCTTCCTTTCTTTGTTTTCTTACTTCTGAATAGGCACAATGCACTCCAGAGAACCCTTGCTATTTTTTGTTCCCACAATCTCATTCCTTCAAAAATAAAAAGAGAAAAAAATAACTTAGGTAAGCAGGGACCATGTTAAAGGCATTTGGGAGGCCGGGACTGATCCTGCTAATTTCTCTCTGAGAGAGGCTATGTAAAAACAAAATCAGCAGCCTAGTTGCAGGGATGGTTAAAAGTCCCTTAGCTTGCCAAGGTCACCACAGTGCTGAGGAAAGTAAAGAAATGCTTAGACCCCAAATTATCTTTGGTAAATTAAAGAAGTGACCAGAAACAGAAGACTATAGGAATATGTGTATGTACATATGGCATAAAGTTAGAGCATAACTGAGAAGTCATGGTAGATTAGCAGCTGACTGAGAGTAACACTCCAGTGCAAAAGTACAGAAGAAAACACAGGACTGCTGACAAGTTCCAAGAAGAAAAGAGAATACACAAGCATGTTAAATTTCTAAATTACTTGGTATAGAAAATAATGCCAGAGAAGTTTAGAAAATGGAGAGATTAAAATGGAGGGAACCATTAGGGAACATTCCTTGGAGAAGCTGAGCCTGCAACTGGCCTCTGAAGGGTTGGATTGGTGTAAAACAGAACAATGGAGGTTATTAAATGCCACACACCTTTTCATGGAAGGATTTATACATTAAAGCCAAAAAATTGTTCAAATAGAATGTCCAGTAAAAAGTGATGAGGTGATATTGGAAAGTCTTCTTTAGACCCCTGGGCAGAGAGAAAGAGTCAGTCTTCCAAACAGGCAGTGGTGAGGAGGCTGAGGAAGCAGTCATTCACGGTATTTGTAGTGGAGAGGATGAAGAGGGTGTCTTAGTCTGCTCAGGATGCCATGGCAATACTATAGACTGGGTGGCTTAAGCAGAAATTTATTTCTCAGGTCTCTTCTTCTTAGTAGGATGCTAATCTCATCATGGGGACCCCATCCTCATGACCTCATCTAAGTTTAATTATCTCTCAAAGGCCCCCCCACGAGATAACACTACAATGGGGGTTAGGGCATCACTCTATGAATTTTAGGGGGACACAATCATTCAGTCTATAACAGGGAATAAATCAGTTGCAAGGAAGGCATCAAAAGAAGCTGTCACATGAGAGAAGGGGAAAAAGGTAGGCACAGAGCAAGAGGAATGGCGTAGTCCTGACTATAATGGCAATTTAAAAAACTGCGCCTAGAAAAAAGATAAGTTGTGATATAGCTGAGAGTGTAATTGACCAGTAGTAAGAACTAACTAGAGACTGTCTAGTCAGAAAAAGAATAAAAACATGCAAAAAGGTAATTGGCTAGGGAGAAAACAGATGTGGGGTCCAATTTCTGCACCTAGAATTCAGATGAAATTAATTTCAGGGAAGGAGATTATAAAGTCAGTTGATGATGTTTTGATTCCTAGAGGGCACTGTAGGGTTATGTAGGAAATACCCTTTCTCATATAGGGCTAGGAATTAATGCAAAGACATAGCTGCAGAGTGAGTGCAGAATGATCCAAATTCAAAGAGGGCAGGACCCTGGAGCAGAGACTTGAAATACTAAAAGGAGGGAACTATGTTGTCTTTGGTGGAGATGGAAGGAACAGTGAAAGATTAACACTCTGGTATGAGGTTAGGGCAAGGATGTTTTTATAGACTGGACCAAGATTCTTGAATAATCATAACGCAAATGGCTGGTGAGAACAAGTTGTGACATAGACAAAGAGGAGACATCAGTAAAGAGATCATAGTCGTCCTAGGATCTCTTACTTCTAAGCATAGTCTCATTATAGACAGGGGTAGCCTTTCATGTCATACCTTTGAAACTCTGTTACTTTTGAATATTCATCTTCTTTCTTTTCTAATCAAGTTCCTAAAGAAGATAGCGGCAGAACAGAAGGGCAGCTGAAATACTGGAAGTCTAGTACAAAGAGGAAGAAATGGTTAATTTGACGGATGAGGCAGACTTGATTTTGCTTAGTAGAGTACAGTGTACCTCAAACGTTAAGCCAGTTCACACACAAACAGTGCTCTCCACAGTGAGTAATCTAGCATGCATACTCTTCATTTGTTTAAAATGTGCATTATCATAATATTAATAAAGTCCTATATTCATGATAAATTATGGTATAACACGTATTATTGCTATCATATTCATGATTAAAAACACTCTAATTAGAAGGCACACTGACAAGAGAATTTGAAACTGTATACATTTAAGACAATGAGAGCTATAAAGTTTAAATTTGTATTCTTATTCCTGCCTCTAAATATGTCATATTTTCGGGGATAAATTCCACAAATAGTTTTTCAAGGCTTTATTTTAAAAAAAAAATAGTGAATCTCTGTGCTCCTGCTGGACCTGTAGAATCTCCATTGCCCTGTGACCTTGTTCTGAGCAAGTAAAACCTGGATAATGTAAGGTAGTCTGAGTAAATGGAGAAGACATGTGTACACATATCCTCTGTATGTGTGTTTCTTTTTATCATTGAATTCTGTTTTTCCCACTCCCCGTTCTCTCCCATTTCTCTATCTGTCTGTATGATAAGAATCAGAGCCCATCTCAGTGATTGTGAAGTTGTAAGTCTTATCTCTGGAGCAGCCAGAGTAAATCAGAATTTAAACCCTACCAGCCAAAGGCTGACAAACAGTCTCAGAATGTAATGTGTCTGCCAACGTCTGTTACTTGAAGATAGATGGATTTGGTTCTGATGTGATCATTTTCTTTTGGCAGTAGGGAGCTGTTATGAGACAGACGGTGCTAGGAAAAAACAAGGTATTTCAAATAAAAATTCCAGAACTCCCGTATCTAGAGTAATTATTTTTAATTAAAAATTGAAACACTATAAAAATGGTACATTTGAAAATTTATGGAAGTTCTTAACTAAAACCTTTTAGCTGTTCCCATTGAAAGAGGATTATTGAAAAACATGCAAATAGATGATCACAAAGAAGGCAGCAGGCCAGATAAAACCTGGTCAGAAGCAAAGTGAACTGGGTCTACCACCACTGCTCTGCTTGATGGCTTGCTCTGTTCTGCTGATCTTTGTCATGAAAAGTGGCACATGACAGACCTGGAGGGTTTTAGAAACAGGGGACTTGCTCAGGCTATGCTAGGTGAGGCAACCATTCCACTTCAATTCTTCTACATGTTTCTAATTTGGAACAGAAGAGCCTCAGCCGTTTTTAGCTGATCATGGATGAGGATGAGGAGATGACATGCTTTCATGCTCAGGTCTGCCAGCTTTTGAGTCCAGCCATCAGCAAAAAAAGCTGGTCAGTTCGTTCAGGACCAAACCAGGGTGTGTGTGTGTGTCTGTGGGCACGTATGTTTTGAAACTTAGAGTGGAAAATTAGTGTTGCAGGATAATTTTTGGTTTTATAAAATTTTAGTATTTCCAAGGCTATCTGTTTCTTTCTAAAGTGATGTCATTTATATAAACTACAACCAAAGGCTGATGATGGTACCTACATGAGGACTTTGAGGTTTGAACAGCTAGGCTTCTAAGAGGTATAATTAACTGTATTCAAGAATTTTTTTCACTCAGTTTCTTTCCTATCAAAGTCTGAACTTTAGTTAAATACTGAAGCACAACTATTACTAAGTATATATCTAAAACTTGAGATTTATGAAATCTACCAAGGACTACCTGCTTGATTCTCTTCAGAATTTTAATACAGTCATTAGGAAACCTAAAATGTTTTTAAATTGACTTTGAAGTTCTTTGTAGAAAAATAAAAAGCTTGTGCAGAGGAATGGCGGGGTAGGTAGAATCAGAAGTAGGATATGGGGAGTAGACACTGATTATATAGAGGGATTAATAAAAAAGATTTGATTTTCTGAACTGTGGTGTTTGATCAGAGTACTAAGGAATGGCAAATGATAATATATTTCTGGATGACAAAGAAGAAATTATTTTTTTAAACTGTGCTTGAATTAAGAAAAAAAGAATTTGCTAGTGTTTTAGAGGCTTTAAACAAATTCTTGAAAGGAAGACAGATATAAAAAGAAGATATCATAGGTGTAACACAAAAGAAGCTACAGTGGAAATGCTGCCCCACTATTCCATCACCACCTGCCTCATATTATCTTCTAAAGTGTGCTCCCCACCACTCCTTCAGCAGCATTTGCTCCGTGTTTTCTCTGCTTGGAAGTACTTTCCTCCTGGAACTACAGGGCAAACTCTACTTATTTTTCAAGACTTAGGTCAAATATCTCTTTTTCCATGTAGCTATCCCTGGCACCCTGCAAAATCTTACTTTTTTATATATGTATAAACATTTTTTATTGAGTTATAGTCATTTTACAATGTTGTGTCAAATTCCAGTGTGGAGCACAATTTTTCAGTTATGCATGAACATACATACATTCATTGTCACATTCTCTTTCGCTGTGATCCACCACAAGATCCTGTATTTATTTCCCTGTGCTACACAGTAAAAATTTTACTTTTTATTGCACTAATTTCACTGTCATGTTATTTGTTTATGTGCTTTCTCATCTTGAATGTTCAAAACAGGCAGAGACAGTCATCATTTCATGTGCCTAACTCATAGTAAGTGTTCAATAAATTCTTATTAAACAAATAAATGAATATTGAGGATCATGATTGCAGAAAGACATATAGCTGTCTTTCATGATAAAATTGTGAACAAGATAAGGAACTATAGTCTGGAGCAAGTATCAGGAGATTTACAGTTGGTAAAATCACTCAGTAGCCCAGAAGGTATCTGGGCAGTTTGAATCAGGAGGGAAGACTCCAGTGAAAGAATTTAAGGCTGTCTTAGACTTAATCCTCTACTGCGTAATCAGTGACTTAAAGAGAGAAATAAAGGAATATTAGAATTAATTAATTGCATTTAAAGTCTTTAAAGTTTTAAAGTTCTAGACTTCCTAAGGTATGCTATGCCTCTTGCTATATCAATGAATAAATTAGCTTTGTGTTTTATACATTACTCTTTTTTTGAGTTAGGTTATTAGTTTTATTTTCCAGAGGCTGAAATCCTTTTTTGAACTAAAAAGAAAAACAAACAAGCAAACAAACAAACAAACTAAAGTTTTAAAATTTGTGATGGTAAGGTGTCTCTCTCCTTTTCTTTGTTGTTTTCTCTTTGACACCATCTGTGCATCAGTGATTTGTTGAAAACTACATGTCTTGATTTTATCTTTTTAGTGTATTTTGTTAAATAAGACTCAAGACATTGAATTTCCTCAGTATTTTTTAGACAGCTTTTGGAGTCCAACGGGAAATGTTAACAGATGAAAATAATAATAATAAAGCCTTACATTGTTGAGAGCAGGCAGACTTCTGGAAAATATGTGAGTTCTTTCATTGAAGAAGCCTACTGTTGGAAAATAAAAGAAAACCATGCTCTCATGTGGTCCTGTTGGCCCAGAATATAGACAAAGCCATTAATTCTGAGGTCTTGCTAGTCTTACCATCTTAAGTCTGTTTTATCCAGGCCACAAAGAGGAACCCACTGTCTGAGTCTACAGACTGACTTGCACAAAAAGCAATGGATACAGAAGAGAAGCATGGTTTATTCATAGTCTGAGAGCCAGAAGAGACTTGAAATATCTATCATCTGGCCATCTGGCTTAGAGATTTCCAGACCCAGCTGCTCCTCAGAATCACCTGGAGAGCTTTTGAAATACAGATTTCCGGTCCTCATCCCCTAAGATGTTCTCGGAGGGGGATCTAGATGATTAAGTTTGTTAAGGCCTCCAGATAGTTTTGATGCCTAGCCAGGTCTGGAAACCACTGATCTGGTCAAGCCTTCTTGATTTCTGGATGCATAAACTGAGGCACAGAAGGTGAAGTGACCCTCAGCTCAAGGCTGGCACAGCCGCACCAGAACCCAGTGCTCCTGGTGTACAATCTTCAGAATTACAAAGGCGGAGATGGTGTTTCCAGCTGCCTATTTGATATCTTAAGTGACCTTTTATAGTTATAGGAAGCAGTGGAATAATGAAGGGAAAAGCACCTAATTGAAACCAAAGTCTCAAGGAACTGCTGTGAGAATCTGGTGGAATGACAGATCACTGCTTCATAAACCATGAAGTGGTGTACTGCTAGGCATACATGGAGCATGTGCAGCAGAGTAAAGCTGTCATACAAAAAAGCTCTTAAGTAAGTAAAAAGGAAATAAAAACACTTTACAGTAACTTGATGGCACATTAAAATTGCTTCAGCCTTTCTCCATCTCAGTGAGGGAGGCCTAGTCTACAGGTGAGCAGGATGACCTATAGGCACTTTGTATCTGTGGTTTGTGTTAATCTCTGAGAACTGTGGAGCAAATATTGAGACTTGAGTTCAAGGTCTTCTACTTATTTGCTGCTTGAGCACGCTGAATCCCAATTCTACCACTTGTCAACTTAAGTGATTAAAGAAGATAACAAAAGTTTTGTTCTGGATTTAATCTTTTGTGATGTTTTTCTCTCTGCTGCCTTTGCAGATCTCTTTACCATCTTGATTTCTCATGTTTTCTGATTCTGCTTGGAGACTTTCCCCATTTTCATCTCATATCCTAATCTTTCTAGTTTTTAATTCAAGAAATATTTATTAACATATTTTAAAATATGTTTTTCTGCTAACTATCTGGGGTATAAAAATGAAGGATTTGGTGTCCCTGACCTTAAAGAACTCATATTCCAACAGAAAGAGAGACATGTATTAACCACATTCTGATAAAATATGATAAGAGCTACAATGGTGACATAGTGTGTCATACAAGCATATGGGGGAAATGATGAATTCTTCTGAGGGGATGGAACACACATGGGACTGTTGAAGGTTTACAGAGGTAGGGTGATTGGAGTGGATGTCTAGAATGAGTAAGACTTATCAGGAAGAGCATGAAAGATTGCTGTGACAGCAATATGGTTGTGTTGAAAGAGGATAGAATGGAGAGGAAAACTAGTCAAGAGGGCTTGTAAATAATTATGGTTGTAGATGATGAAATCACAAGTCAGATGTTGACACTAGGGTTAGAGAGGAAGGGGAATGTAAGAGAGATGGTCACAGAGACTTGAACAAGTTTCTTCTTGAAATTAATTTAGCATATCCATTAGCAACAAAGAAGCAATGCTACTTGTCTTTAGTCTTAGTATTTTTTTTTTCCTTTCTCTTTCTTCTTGCCTCCCTTCCCCCTTTGGTTTTACTTTCATTTTCATTTCAAGCCTCACCCTTTTGCAGAGAGATAACATTAACATCAGTTTCTAAACGCTCATTCACTTTGCAAGGCCCTATGCCATCTGATTCCCCTTCATCTGTTTCCCTTTCTCACTCCCCTCCAGCCATGCTTGCTCTGCTCTTGTTCAGATGTACTAAACACGCTCCCATCTAAGGGACTGTGTGTTTATTCTTTCTTCTTCCTAAAATGCCCTTCCACCATATATCTATGTGGCTCAGCTTTCACTTCATTCAGGCTGACCACAGGGTAATGGAGAGGCAAATCCTCTCCCCTGTAGGATCTGAGGTGCTAGCCATTTTCTCTCTTAGTAAATCTCACAGCTGCTTATTCTACGCTGGCGTTTGAACGTCCCTCCAGAGCAAGGGCTTGTTCAACACTCAGGTGGATTCCCAGGGGCTTTTCCTAAAGGAGCAAAAAGGTCCTGGGGTTGTGGGGGTAGTCTGAAGGTTAAGGTAGCAACAGATACCTTTTTCCCCTTTGTAAAATGTATTTTTGTATGTCATCCTCACCATCTCAGGCCTTATGCATAGAATCCCCCAAATGGAGGATATAGGAGATCTTCTGTTTCTCCCTACAGTGGGTAAGGGTGAGAGAAAGGTATGTATTTAAAGAAAATTAAATTTAATAACAAGTTTCTCTGAAAAAATGCTTTCCCTATAAGCTCCTTCTTCTGTCCCCTGAACTACCATGTTTTCCTTTATACACTGACTATGCGTGACCTCTTATATGTATCTATTTTTTATTGTCTGTTCCCACTTATTATAGAATATGAGCCCCCAAGATACAAGGTCTTTATCTCCAGGTCCTAAAATACTGTGTGGTTCATAGTAGGCATTTAATAACTATTTTTCAAGGAATATCTAATGCAGGGTAAATTTAATTGAAGACATTCATTTATTCTTTTATGAAGGTAATATTAGGATTACTTCCTGGAATCCCAGGGATAAGAGAGTAGGTATTGTCTTCTTGGCTACTTGGTTTTTTGTTGTTGTTCTTACTTTCTTCATTCTTTAAATGCATATGTGCATATAGATTAGAAAGATTAATACGCATCGATGAGCTACAAGGCTGGGGTCTTATTGAGTATAGCTCATGAAATATTTACTAATTAGAAGATAATTTTGCTTAAAAGTGTGTGTGTGTGTGTGTGTCTATGTGTGTGTGTTGGTCAGTGTGTTGGGAGATGGAAAGAATAGGGTGGCATACAGGGAAGAGATGTTTCCAAGGAAGTAGTAGTGTCTATCAAGAAGCTGTGGACATATTGGATGAAAAAAGGCCTATTAAAGCACCTGTAAATTTTTTATTCAATAGATATTTTTGAGAAAGATGCAAGGCCTTGTGGGTTGTGGGCAGGGGCATAGAATCCCTCATATTAAAGTTTATAGTATAATGAGACATACAGGCTTGTGTAGTCCCCCTGAGTTATGCTACAAGGCTGAGGGTGCTAAGAGCTGCAACAGGAGAGCGAAGTGCTCACAGAGTAAGCAGAGTAGAGCATGAAGTACAAACTAAGAGAGGTGACTGTGTGACCATGCCACTTATTAGCTGAGGGATGTCATTAGTTAAGTGGTGAGAGCATTTAAGGTTAGTTAGGGAAGGCTTCAGAGGGGAAAGGAGGACAATGTGGCACGCACTTGGTATGTGGGAGAGAATGGCTATTTCCTGCGTGCCCCACTTCCTGGCAGTCAGAAAGATGCTTCTCTCCCCAAGGCTGCCCCATCAAAGAAGAAGTAACCGTGGAGGTCATGTAGATCGCTCTTTAAGTTCTCTAACGTCTTTACAAGGTTCCTTACAGATGGATACAGGAGGAAAGAGGTGCTAGGTTAGGGTATTTGTTGTCTTCTAGGGAAGTAAACTAACAACTCGGCTAACTGTCTTACGGCATGGGGCGCTTGCTGGGCAATCTGGACTTTGTCAGGCTGTGCCTGGGAAGGAACTCACGTGAGCCCTGAACCCCTTTGAAGACAGGAAAGTCCGAGGAAGGACATGAGTGCGTTTGCTGTTTTACCACTCCTCCACCCCCACCCCTCAGTGTGAGAAAAGGTTATCATTTCTTGACTTTCAAGGTTTTCTCTCAGGAAAATCTTTTCCTTTGTTCTATTTATGCCACAGACCCAGGCAAAAGCACTCAATATTGCAGTTCTGGAACAGTGACACTCCAGCCACAGTGCATGGGGAGTTGAAGGAAGGAGTCAGTCTGGCATGGACTGGCTTACGTCCTAATTACAGAAAAGAAAACAAGATTGCTTTAGGTTTATAAAAAGTGGAAGGCGCTGTTGCTGCACGTGAACAGAAAATCTTTGCTTCCAGTAACCCACGCTCTTGTTTTAACATTGAGACAGAAAGTGAGCTGGACTATAAACTCACCTGCCTAAAGGAAAGAATGCTTTTCCTCTTTAGCCCTTTGCTTCGGTGAGTTAGGGGAATGAGTGAGGAATGAGGGTATGAAAAAGAGGTTGAACACAGTGGTGCTGCCCACTGAATTATTTTCCATCTGTTCCATCTGAAAGGCTGTTGCTTTCAGTATATTCCTCAAAGGACAAGGCCCAGTGTTTTGGGATGATCTGTTGCATTCCATCCTGGGTTTATCTGAATATTTGCAGAGAGAAAAGAGAGTGGTTGGAGCAGCATGTTGGTCCTCATTGTGGTAGACAGAGGGAGGGGCAGGAATAACGCAGTCTGCATGTGTGTGGTGGAGCAGGCAGATCTACATGTAAAGGAGACAGGTTAGCAGACAGATGAGTTAAACCACCAGAAGCTAGGGAGAGGCACAGAATGATTCCCCTACAGATTTCAAAGGGAGCATGGCTCTGCTGACACTCTGATTTTGGACTTCCAGACTCCAGAACTGTGAGATGATAAATTTCTGTTGTTTTAAACCGCCAAACGTATGGAAGCCCTAGGAAACTAATATATAGTCACTCAGCTAGTAAGTGACAGAAATAGAATTTGAAATCTAGTCTATGTTAATCCATATCCCATATCCTTTTCTAAATGGAGAAATCATTGGAATGTTAGGCTGGATCTCTATAAATATGGCTTTCCTGACAATTGAAATATATAGGCAGTGACTGATAATCACAGAAGTAGATACAGTCTGGTTGGAAGTGGGGCTGGCTAAATTTGAGCAAGGATGAAGTTAAGGCGTATAGTTCAGTCGTGCCTAGTTCTGCTTCATCCCTCCTAGCCCTATTCCTCAGTCTAGTTACTTCCACAGGTGAATGGCAAGAGCTAAGTAAGTCCAATGGGTTAGGAAGAAGAAAGCAGACATTGCTGTAAC
Organism: Camelus ferus; assembly: GCF_009834535.1. NCBI lineage: Eukaryota > Metazoa > Chordata > Mammalia > Artiodactyla > Camelidae > Camelus > Camelus ferus. The sequence continues at coordinate 23,193,472 of NC_045698.1, read as the reverse complement.
TTCAGGGTTGGAGGGAAAGAGGAGAGATAGTTGGATATCTTTAGGGATTGCTAGGTCTATTATTGAGTTGCTAAGAGAAACTATAATTTCCTTTTTTAGAGGTTCCTAAAATCACTCCTAAATTATTCAGTGATTGCTAAATGTGTGTTGGGCACATTGGAGAGGTGATGATTGTGAAATAAAGATCCAATCCCAGTTATCGAAGCTGAAATCTGGGAATACAAAAATTACTATATCTGAAAATATTGAAGACAGAGTAAAACTGTTCAAGTTCAACTAATATAGGCAAGGGATGGCAGAGAAGGGTCCTTCCTATATTTTTTTTCCAGCTTTATTGAGATTTAACTGACATATAACATTGTGTATGTTTAAGGTATACAGTGTGTTGATTTGATACATGTTACAAAATGATTATCACCATAGCATTAGCTAATGTCTGCATCACATTACATAATTATAACTTCTTTTTTGTGATGAGAACATTTAAGATCTACTCTGTTAGCAACTTCAAGTATATGATACAGTATTAATAACTATGATCACCATGTTATACATTAAATTTCCAGAACTTATTCATCTTATAACAAAGTTTGTACCTTTTAACCAAAATTTCCCCATTTCCCCCACCCCCCAGACCCTAGAATGGTAACCACCATTCTAGTCTCCATTTCTATGAGTTCAGCTTTTTAAAGATGCCACACATAAGTGATATCCTACAGTATTTGTCATTGCCTATCTGACTTATTTCACTTAACATAATGCCCTCGGTGTCCATCCTTATTTTCACAATTGGTAGGATTTCCTTTTTTCACCTGGCTGAATAATATGCCATTGTGTATTCAGTCATCCCTTAGTATTTGTGGTGGATTTGTTCCAGGACCCCTGTAGATACTAAAATCTGCAGATGCTCAGGTCCCCTGTATAAAATGGTATAGTGCTATAAACCAAATCTCCATCCATTCATACAGTAATGAACACTTAGGTTGTTTCCATAGCTTGGCTATTGTGAATAATGTTCCAATAAACATGGGAGTGCAGATATCTCTTCAAGACCCTGTTTTCATTTTCTTTGGATATATACCCAGAAGTGGGATTGCTGGATCATGTGACAGTTATTTTTAATTTTTCAAGAATTTTTTTGAGGAAGGCCCTTACTGTTTTCCATCATGACTGTACCAATTTACATTCCCAGCAATTGTGTAAAAAGGTTCTCTTCTACACATTCTCTCCAATACTTGTTATCTCTTGTCTTTTTGATAATAGCTGTTCTAACAGGTATAAGGTGATACTTCTTTGTGGTTTTGATTTCGTTTCCCTGATGATTAGTGACATTGAGCACCCTTTCATGTATGTGCTGGCTATTTGTATACCTTCTTTGAAAAAATGTCTATTCTGTTCCTCTGCCCATTTTTTAATCAGATTGGATTTTTTGCTGTGGAATTGTATGAGTTCTTTACATATTTTGGATATTAACCTTTTATCAGATATGTGATTTGCAAATATTTTCTCCCATTTCATAGGTTATCCATTTTGTTGATGGTATTCTTTCCTGTGTAGAAGCTTTTTAGTTTGATATAGTCCCACTTATTTATTTTTGTTCTTGTTGCCTTTGTTTCTGGTATAAAATAAAATAAAATAGCCAAGACTGATGTTAAGTTGCTTACCCTCTATGTTTTCTTCTAGGAATTTAAAATTTTATAGTTTCAGGTTTTAACTTTCAAATCTTCAATTGATTTGAGTTGATTTCTGTATGTGGTGTAAGGTAGGGGTCCAGCTCCATTCTTTTGTGTGTGGATGTCCAGTTTTCTCAACACCATTTATTGAAGAAGCTATCTTTTACCCATTGTATATTCTTAGCTCCTTTATTGTAAATTAATTGACCATATGTGCATGAGATTATTTCTGGGCTTTCTGTTCCATTCTGTTGGTCTGTGTGTCTGTTTTTATGCCAACACTATACTGTTTTGGTGGTTATAGCTTCATAATATACTTTGAATGTGTGATGCCTCCAGCTTTGTTCTTCTTTCTCTAGATCACTTTGGCTATTTGGGGTCTTTTGTGGATCCATACACATTTTAGGATTGGTTTTTCTATTTCTGTGAAATAGAATTCTGAATTTTGATTGGGATTGCATTGATTCTATAGATTGCTTTGGACAGTATGGACGTTTTAACAATATTAATTCTTTCAATCCATGAGCATGGAATGTTTGTACATTCTTCAGTTTCTTTCAGCAATGTCTTATAGTTTTCAGTGTAAAGATCTTTTGCCTCCTTGTTTAAATTTATTCCTAAGTATTTATTCTTTTTAAAAAAATTCATTCTTTTTTTATTGTAGTATAGTCAGTTTACAATGTTGTATCAACGTCTGGTGTTCAGTCTTACATATACATATACATATATTCATTTTCATATTCTTTTTCATTATAAGTTACTACAAGAGATTGAGTATATTGATACTATTGTAAATTGGATTGTTTCCTTAATTTCTTTTTCTGATAGTCCATAGAAACACAACTTTTCTGTATATTGATTTTGTATCCTTCAACTTTTACTAGCAGTTTTTTTGTGGAGTCTTTAGGGTTTTCTATGTATAATATAATAACATCTGCAAGTAAAGACGATTTTACTTCTTTTCCAATTTGGATGCTTTTTTAAAAAAATGAAGTTTAGTTGATTTACAATATTGTATGAGTTTCAGGTGTACAGCATGGTGATTCAGTATTTCTACAGATTATACTCCATTACTGACTTGGATGCCTTTATTTCTTTTTCTTGACTAGTTACTCCAGCTAGGACTTTGAGCAGTATATTGAATAAAAGTGACAAGAGTGGGTATCCTTGTCTTGTGCCTGATCTTAGAAGAAAAGCTTTCAACTTTTCACTGTTGAGTCTAATGTTAACTGTGGGCTTGTCATTTATGGCCTTAGGATCCTCCTTTTAAACATCAGTGTTCCTTAATACTCCATCTTCAGGTTTTATTCACCCTCTCTGCATACTCTGTGGCTGGTCTTATGATTCTTCTGGCACTGATTTTTATTCTGAACTTCAGATTTTATTTATAGCTATAGCTGGACAGCTTCAAATTTAATTCAGTATCTTTAAATTTTAACTCATTCTTCAAACCCTGTCCCCAGTCTCCTTCTATATTCCTTATCTCATTTATTGAGTTTATCTCCCATGTAGTTTCTCATATTAAAAAAAAAAAAATCTAAATAAGGTATAACACAGTGGACCAATCAGGAATGAGCTTTATGCAAATGAGGTATTATAAATGGACCAATCAGGAATGAGCTTTATGCAACTGAGGTGTTACAAATGGACCAACCAGGAGTGAGCTCAGGGAACCGGTAGAATCTTAGGGGGTAAATTCCGCTTTCCTAGAAACAAGCCGTTCTACAGAAGCACAAAAGTGAGATAGTGGCCCTGCCTGGGGCTCCTGTCAGTCTTTTCATGGGGCTTCCCACCTCATTACCGTTAGCAGTGTCTTACATGCATATAGCACTTTACACCACAGTACTTTCCTGTGCATTAGCTTATGCCGATGCCCCACAGAAATCCCAGGATTTAGGCAATATTGTCCTCCTTTTAGAGATGAGAAATCTGAAGCTGAGAGCTGTTGACTGAGTTTTTCTTCTGCCTTCGGGTTTAGCACTTGTTTATATCTGTACTTGGTAAGACTGTGTTAAGGATCATTCAATCAGTAAGTTATTTATTGAGAATCAGGAATCAGTGTTGAGAAATGACACCGTAGAGGTAAGAAGAGGTAAGTCATCGAGGATAATTTATGCCATGTTAGAAGCTTACACTAATAATTTAGCAGACAGATTGCTGAATAGTTAATTCAGTTTAGTCAGTGAACAAACGAAATAAAAAATATCATTTTGTCCATGTTATCACTACATTGAAATGCTTCTTCCTGGACTTTGAATTATTCTCTGTTACTTGACCTCCATCATGACTGAAACAAAATGAATGTATCTGCTTTGCTTCCATTGGTATATGGTACAGACTTAGAGAATAGCTAACTGTCCTGTTTAAGGGCTTAGACCAGTATTTGTAAATTCAGGGCAGTTTTTGTCCCCAAGGGACATTTGGTAATGTCTGGAGACTTTTTCAGCTGTCACAAATGGAGGAAGGAATGCCACTAGTATCTAAGGGTTAGAGGCTAGAGATGTGGCTAAACATCCTACAATGCATAGGACAACCACTCACAATGAAGAATTATCCAGCCCTAAACATCAGTAGTGCTGAGGTTAAGAAACCCTGGATTAGATAAAGATACTATTTTTGATTCTATATAGCACTGCTGTCTTCATTTGAGTTCCTCCAAAGCAGAGCCTGAGACAAGGATTTGGGTGCAGGAAGCAAGAGTGAGGGAATGGAGAGAGTGGGACAGGGGAAGAGAATAAGCCAAGATAAAGGGGTGTTATTTTTTTGCCCACAAAAGTGAAAATTTTATTTTTTTCTTCTAGTTTTATTGAGATATAATTGGCATACAGCACTGTACAGCATAATGATTTAACTTACATATCACAGTAAGTTTAGTGAATATCCATCATCTCATGTAGCTACCAAAAGAAATAGAAAACACTTTTTTCCTTATAATGAGAACTCAGGATTTTCTCTCTTAATAACTTTCATATATAACATACAGTAGTGTTAATTATATTTATTGTGTTGTACATTACATCCTTCATATTTATTTATCTTATAACTGGAAGTTTTATACCTTTTGACTGCCTTCATTCATTTCCCTCTTTCTCTGCATCCCCCATCCCCCACCTCTGGTAACCACAACTCTGATCTCTTTTTCTATGAGTTTGTTTGTTTGTTTGTTTGTTTTTGAAGTATTATTGACCCACAACACTATATTAGTTCCTGGTACACAACATAGTGATTTGATATTTCTGTACATTTCAAAATGTTCACCATGTTAAGTCTAGTTATGATATGTTACCATGAAATGATATTATGAAATCTATTGACTATATTCCCACACTGTGCATTTCATGTCTGTGACTCTTTTATTTTGTAACTGGAAGCTTGCACCTCTTAATCTTTCTTCTCTTTTTCTTTCCTCTCCCCATTCGCCTCCCCTCTGGCAACCACCTGTTTATTCTCTGTATCTATTACTCTGTTTTTGTTCTGTTTGTTCATTTGTTTTATTTTTTAGATTCCACATATAAGTGAAATCATTCAGTATTTGTCTTTCTCTGTCTGACTTATTTCATTTAGTGTAATACCCTCTAGGTCCATCCAAGTTGTCGCAAAAGTGGGGCACTTTTGAGACTTGCCTTGTGGGTAATAGAGGCTGGATTCCAATAGGATCTTCTGAAGAACATTGAGGATGGCTTTCTGAATTGGCTTTCTAAGACAGATGGGAGAGTGTAGCACTTGCCCACCAAACCCAGGCCTGCATTGGCCGAGGGATGTTTCTGTAGTCTTAAAACACTCTCACATATCCAGGCTGTGCTTACAGGTGGACTGAGTGGGCTCTTGTGCACTGGAGGAGGTCCTGGGACAGAAAGAGGAAAGATGAGCCCTGCACTCTAAGTGGGACCCTGGCAGTCTGGGCTGAGTCTGTGTTTGTCTGGAACTCTTCACTACAGCTGCACTGAAATCAGAGGTGGGCTTCAGGGATTGAAAAGGGGCACCAGAGGTATTTGCTATTTGCTACAGTTGGTTTAGGGAAAGTGCAGTTGTTTTCTAGAAAATGTGGTTTGATATAACAGTGACTATATTTCCCCAAACTGATAATTCAGTTTATTATATTTTGGTTGTCTCCTTACTATATATCAAAAAAAAAAATTTACTCAGCAGTAAGAGCGGTGGCATCTGATTATTGAAAACAATTACTTATGACTTCAGCATTGTCTGTGTTAATGAAATATATTCAGGATAAAAGGGTTATTTTCTAAGTATATATTAAATACTTTTATTCCACAATATAAAATTAATAAAACAGCATTTATATAAGGAATACCATATATTTAAAAGATTTAAATATTTTTAATGTTCTTAATCAATTATGCTTGTTTAATCATTCCTCTCTTTATTCTTTTTCTCTTCTTCCTTGGTAGACAGTACCAAGTGAGCATGTTAATCAGGAAAGTTTGTTTGCATTGTGCTTTAAGGTATCTGTTGATGTTAGAAACTATATCCTGGGGTTGGATCTTGACACAGGGCTGTTACACTAATTTGTATTTAACATCATCTGTGCATACAACAGAGAAGAAAATGTGATCCAAACTTTTATTCCTCATGCCAGTCAAGTATGTATCCAACAGATACTGGAACCTTAAAAGATAGGCCCTTTCAATATATATTACATTTAAATTAAAGTAAGCACTTCCAGCTAGAAACAGGCAACCCTATAAGACCTAAGGTTAATATAGCTGGCCATTAACTGTCTTGCTTCAACAGAAGCTTCTCAGAGAAGAATCTATAATTGGCCCAGAATCACCATTTCCTGGGTAGTAGGAAGCAAAATGATTGCTGTATCCCAGATCAAACATAAAATATAATAGCTGCTGACATCTATTGAGAGACATTCTAGTCATTTGCCTACTTAGCATCAGACCTGTTTCCTGCTCTTCCCCTTTTCCAGGTAACTATATTTTCCGGACTCCCTTACCAACTGCTTTCTAGCAACTTTCAGACAATGGAGGCCACTGGCGGTTTGAGAACTGTAGGTTGGCAGGTGACTGAAGGTTGGAAGACAGAGCCAGGATGTATCTCCCATCTTTATGTTTACAGTAGCATCTCCAGAAGTGGCTATCTTTCTCATGGTTTTAGCTTCTTCCAGAAAGCTCTAGCTCTTAGACTTTGTTAAAACTACCTCTTCCCTTTTCCTTCCAGTCTTAGGGGGTGGCAGAAACTTTCTGTACTTGTTAATCTCTGGATTCCTTTATGGTCCCCTGTTTAACCTTTCAGCATGTCCAACATACTTGAAAATAAATTCCCAGGATTTGGTTTCTTTGCCTGGATCCTGGTTGTGTTAAGTACTTTACATAAGTTAACTTTCTAATCTATGTAACACTCCTGTGAAGTAGACACTATTATTTCCCCCATTTTAGAAATGAAGAAACCAAGCTAAATAGAAATTAAGTTACTTGTTCAAAGTCCAGCAGAAAGTGGTGACCGAAGCCTAAACTCTTTAACACTAAATCATATTGCCTCTCATTAAAATCAAGTCATTCGCCCTTGACTTCAAGTATTTCTAACTGAAGAATTCTTCCCTGAGCTCTGAGCTCAGGGTCATTGGCATCCTGCCAAATGTCTCTGGTGATGCTTCTATTTTTAGGAGGGTAAGTGGCCAAAGGACTGCTTGTGTGATCCTCCATGAATCTCTAAGTTCCATTTTGCTTTCTCATATGTATGTGTATTTCCCTTCATTGCCTCAATAGATCTCCTGCTGGGGTCACTCACTGGGTTGTCTTGGTCCCACTGGTGCACTGAGTGTATCCAGAGGTTGCCTTCTGCTCTAGTTTTGCTCCCTGTCTCATTTCTGCCCTTTGCCAGTTCCACTGATGCATAAGGACAGGTCAAGATACGTCACATAGGAACACGTTGATTTTTCTAATGATGAATTGAGCATTTCCCAGAAGAGTTCTATCATCTTTCCCAGCATATTTTTAAAAAAATAAATACATATTGGCTGTCTACTTAGGATTCTGTGAATATACTATATAATATTATATTTATTATAAATATTTATATTAATTTTCCCCCTTACTGTTCTCTTTGTTTGAAATGCCCTTTCCTTCACTTTTCTCCTGGTGAAATCTCACTCATCTGGAAAGGCAAGATCTAGCTTAAATGGTATCTATTGTAGTAATCTTCCATGATTCCTCTCCTCCCCCCATGCCTTATCTCTACCCCCAGAAAGAATAAATCACCTCCTACCTTTTGGTTCCGTATCACCCTGTTCATCCCTCTGACCCAGTTCTCAGTGTGCGCATGTCTGTCTCCCAAATAAACTTGACATTAGAGAGCATATCTTTGCTTTTGTGTTCCCTGTCACCTAATAAATGTTCAGCAAATTTTTAGGTTGAATCAGAGCAAGCAGTTTTGTTGACATCTCCTCTAACAAATCTGGAAGACTTGTTGATAAGTAAACAACAGTAAAATGTTAGTGAATGTTAAGCGGGTGAAACTATTTTCCTTATAGATTTGGTTTTTGTTCTTTTAACTGATATGTTACAAAATAGGAGACTTGGTGATTTTTATGATGAATAATTTGTATCCTAGATGTAAGTTCTAACCCAAAATGTGTGTGTGTGTGACAATAGAGAAATTTACTTGAACATCTTTTTTTTTTTCTCCTCGTACAACCATCTTACAATATTATTTGAGGAAAGATAACTGAATGGCAGCAGAATATTATTTTGGAAATATAACTAAATTCCTATGAAATACTCAGTGATGGAGGATAGCTATTACTGAATCAGCAGTAGGTTATAAATTGGTTTATTTCTAATGAGGAGTATTTACTGTGGAAAGAGTTTGTTCTGGTGGTAGGAAGAACTAATCAGTATTTATAATCTTAGTTTATGCACAGATGGGTTGGGTATTATGTGTGTGACTTGCCAAAAGATGGTTAACTAGTTATGTGGGTATTATAAGGGCCATTTTACAAAGAGTTAAATGGTTTTCTGAAAGGCTAATATGTTAGCTAATGATTAAGAAGTTTGCAATTTCCAGACCAATACATTCCCCTTGGAATGGTTTATTAAGTTGGTTGTTTCCCAAAGTAGTTTAGCACCTAGATAAATAGATTCAGTGCAGTACCAAAAAAAGCACAATAAATATATTTTTCTCATGGTTGGTCATCCAATGTAATCCAGAGAGCATTGATCAAAGTATTATAGCCACCAGATGACTGGCTATATGTAGCTTTAGGCCTGTACATATCATTATTCCATCCCATGCTTTTTCTGGCTTGCATCATGGCCATTGAGCCAATTCTTTTCCTTTAAAAATCTTTTAACCTGTGTATTTATCCCAACATGATCTTTCTTTCTGTCATTAATTTATGTTATGTGAAAAGTTTAGGCCTATGATGCCTGATAAAAAGCATATGAGTGATTTGGCTAGAAGTACAGCAAGAAAGCTAAAGAAGAGTATTTTGTAATTTGTGAAAATGAAGATTTTCACTGGCTGTAGCCAAGAGAGTACACAAAAGTAAATGTATGAGAGGCCAGATTGTAAATTTAGCAGAATTTTAGACACAGGTTGAAGCCCTTTGACATTGTAAAGGACAATATAAACATTGCTACAGCTGGGAAGAAGTAACCATCAATTGTACAAACAAGGATTGCTGCACTGACTGTGATCAGTGCATCACGGGACTTTAGGACATCTGAAGAGAAGGAAGCAACAGCCAGGGTAAAAAATCAGGAATGCAAGAATGCATCTCCAAGAAACTACAATGAGCTATGCCCAAAACATATATATAAATAAGAATATAAATATATACATACACATATAAAGTTATGTTTGGTTTTTATTAAAATGAGACCACATTATGCACAATACTCTGTCACTTGTTTTCCTCACTTAACAACGTATCATTGTAAACACTTTCTTACTAGATGTAACTCATCTGATTTTCAACAGGGGCGCCAAGAAAATTCAATAGGGAGAGAGTAGTCTTTTCAACAAATGGAGAACTGGATGTACATATGCAAAAGAATGAATTTGAACCTCTTTCATATATCTTCCAAAAAATTACTCCTAGTGGATCATAGACCTAAATGTAAGAGCTTAAATTATGTAGCTATTTGAAGAAAACATGGGAATAAATAATCATGACCTGGGATTAATTAAAGCCTCTTAGATACGACCAAAATCACTACTGACAAAAGAAAAACATATAAATTGGACTTCACCAAAATTTAAGATTTTTGTGCTTCAGAGGACTCATAAGTAATATGAAAAGACAATCCAGAATGGGAGAAAATATTTGTATATTATATATCTGACAAGGGACTTATATCTAGAATATATAAAATGCTTGTCACGCAACAATAAAACTACAACCCAATTAAAAATGGGCAAAGAATCTGAATAGACATGGCTCCAGAGAAAATATACAAATGATCAACAAGCACATGGAAAGATTCTCAACATCATTAACCATTAAGGCATTGCATATCAAAATCACAATGAGACTGCCTTACACCCACTAGGTTGGCTATAATCAAGAAGACAGGTAATAGGATGTATTGGTGAGGATGTGGAGAATTTGGAATCCTCTTACATTGCTGGTGGTAGTATAAAATGGTACAGCCTTTTTGGAAAACAGTTTGGCATAAACATAGAGTTACCATATGACCCAGAAAATCTATACCTGGGTCAAACCCCAGAGAAATGAGAAATTGTCATACAAAAACTTGTTCATAAATATTCATAACAGCATTAATTATTATACCCATAACATAGAGACAATCCAAATGTCCATCAACTGATAAATGGATAAATAAAAAAAGCATAATTAAGCAATGGAATATTATTTGACAATAAAAAATGAAGTATTGATACAAGCTATAATATGGATAAATGTTGAAAATTTTATGCTCTGTGAAAAAATCCAGCCAAAAAAGACTACATTTTATATTATTCCACTATATGTAAGTCCAGTATAGGCAAATCCATAGGGACAGAATGTAGATTAATGGCTTCTGAGGACTGAGAGAGTTGGAGGGAAATGAGTAGTGACTGCTATTGGATATGGAATTTCTTTTGGGGATAATGAAAATGTTCCAGAATTGATTGTGGTGATGGTTGCACAACTCTGTGAATATACTTAAAAACAATGAATTGTATACTTTAAAGTGGTAAATTTAATGGGTTGTAAATTATATCTCAATGTTTTAAATCCATGATGTAATCATATGTGCACAATTATTTTTGCTGTATAAGATAACATATTCACAGGTTCTGGGGATTAGGATGTAGACATATTTGTGAGGGCCATCATTCTGCCTGTCATATTTGGATTTTATGGAAATAGCTGTAACTGAATCAGTCAGACCTGACATGACCTTGCTGTCCTCTGTGAGTAGCAATGCAGGCCTGTAGAGCATGGAGCTCAAAATGAGGTCAGGATGATCTATTCTCAGCAGATCTCAGCATAGAAAGATAAGGGTAGAAGACAATACATTCTGCTGCTTCTTCCCTCTTACCTATAAGATATCATGGTACCACAAAAAGCCCTGTGTGTTAGTCATATATTTGTTATGGTGTCTTTTGCCTCAATATTTAAATTTTTTAAGTGGGTTATTCTTCTTCGTATGATCATGATTTCTTATGTTTCTTAAAAAGGTCTCCCTACCCCAAGGCTAGAATTATTTCCCTAACTTTTCTTCTATTATTTATTTTAATCTTCTTTTCAAAAATTCAATTTGTATGAGATTTATTTTTGTCAGTCATATGAGGTAGAGGTCTGCCTTGAATTGGATAGCCATTTATGCTAACATCACTTTTTAAATAATCTTTTTCTCTCTGAATTGGAGACCTTAGTCATATATTAAATTCTCATATGTACCTCAGTGTATTTCTGAACTCTCTCTTGTTTGTTCCACTGATAGCTTTTACTTGCAAGAATAAGAACGTAATGCAGAAAAAATTACATAAATAAAACCTGTATTCCATTATAGACTTTGACATTGTGCACAATTAGAAAGTAAAGAAAAGCAGTTTGGGCCATTTTCCTTCCCTGTTGTCACATTCCAATTCACATATACCTTGTTTGTATAGTCCAGGTCATACACATGCAAAGCAAGACTGTGTGTACATGTGTTTCTGAGGTACTTTCACACAGAGCTGCCTGATCAGGTAGACACCATCTAAAACGTGCAAATTGAAAGGTGCTGAGAAGCTTCTCCACTTAAAAATATCTTCTGTATAGATAAGCAGCCTGGCCTGAGATAGCTACCATTAGAGGTACTCTCTATATAATGACAGATTTAAGAGAAATAACTCTAGGAGAAGTAGTTTTTAAAAATCAACTTGTGATTGTTCAAGGCCTGACTGCCTGGTCAGGGGATTCCAGAATACTTGATTTTCATCATGTTCTAATACCTCCAGGAAGTATTTGTAAATTACATGGGCATCCTTTGGAAAAGAGAAAGGACAGAAAATTCAAATATTTGACACAGTTTAAAAAGACCCTTAATATTGTCAATCTGTGAAATGCTCTTTATCAGGAGCACTCTCCTCCCCCTGGCATGACTAAGTAAGTATTGGTTCTACATAGTTTTTAGTACCTGTTGTCAATAGGCTGTGAGTGAAGACCCACAACAGGACTTGTCCCCAAGACCATGTCCTGTCATGCATCGGCACAGATTTGATTTTCTCAGTCATTAGTTCAGAGAAGTAGGGTTTAAAATTTTATTTCCATATTAAGAGAAGCTTTGGGCTTATACTGCACCCTTCCTTGCTTCTTGGGAATCAGGAACTTTCTCTGTTCTGATCTATCTTTTGTCTTTCTTCCCCACTGTATTTGCTTTTAGGTTATAGGGTAGAGATAGAATAGTAGTAAAGACAGTGACAGGCATATCATTTTTAAAATATGTGTTTTTAAGAAAAATATCAGATGGTTCTTCTAAATCTATGACTTTTTTCTTTCCCTTTACCTTTTCTAGAGTTTACTATCTAGACAAGATTGGTTTCCCAAGTGGACAGGTCTTGGATATCTGGATTGGTTGCTTGAGTTCAAGGAAGAAAGCATCCTATTTTATTCTTTTAGTTGAAGATTTGTGAGCAAATGAACTTCCTTGGAAATGTGATAGATACTGAGAGAGGCTCAATGGAACATTTATTCTAAGGCTATGCTTATTCTATCTTGGATAGTAAAAGAAAGCCCTTTTCAAGAATGGGAAAGATTTTGCTGTTTGAGAGTGCAGAGTTTGGGAATTAGATTAAAAGCACCAGGAATTCTTTTTGTGGAGAAGGTGGTTAATTTTGATGCTTTATGCAAAGGCCCTCTTTTCTATCACTGGCTTCTTATTGCTTGAAATTATGTCTTTCAGATTGAGGCTTTGTGTCTCTAGGAGTCTCCCTTAAAATGTAGAGGATCACAAGAGAGATAGTAACATTGGTTATTAAAAGAATTATTAGAATAACATTATTTCTGGAAGAGATGAAATAAGAGAATAAGCATACTAAGCATTTCAGATATATTAATCCATTGAATAATTGATGCTTATCAATTCATTCAGAAATATCTATAGAGAATCAACTGTGTGCCTGCCACTATGTTAGAATCTAGATATACACGGATAACTAAATATTGCCTCTGACTTTAAGGACTCACAGTCTAGTAGGCAAGACAGACAAATAAACAAATAACTATCATACAGTGCAAATGCTCTTAAAGTCTGTGAAGTTGGTGTGTTTCAGTGTGTTAAAGTGTGTGAAGATGTGTTTCACAGGGGATTCTTCTTGTTCAAAGAAGGGAATCTTATTATACTAATAATTAATGGTGGACCCAGAATGGGGAGACAGAGGAAGAATACAGTGCCTGGAAATTAATAGATGGTCAGAAATTATTCCTTCAGGACTTCTTCTATGCTGTGCTTACAACGGTCAGTTTTGCCTATCACTTATAAGAATGGAAAAGGATATATAGGACAGAATTTCAATTTTACACTTATAATTACACATTCTGATTCTTTAGAATATAGTCACAAGTGAGATTTGAGATATTTAAAACCTGCAGAGCATGGACACTGACCAATCAAAATGGACACAGCAAAAGCACTGAAGCAGAGTCCTGAAGATTACATGGTATGACAGGCAGTATGCCTTTATTTGTTGGAAGATAGGAATAACTAGGATCCTGGGGTAGGGGCCTGTGAGACTAAGGTGGTAGTGGGTCACCCGAGAAGTTTCAGGTAGCAGTTATTTGCTGACTTATACAAAAGTGTTCACATATTTTAAAAACTGGTTTGTCCATTTTAGTGTGTAGCACTGAATGTCAATATTGAGAATAGCTATGTTCCTGAGAAAGAATAAATAAAACTCTAAAATACAGGAGCCAAAATTAGAGGAAGCAGACCCAGCTCAGACTTGACTCTCAAAGCTTCTGCTCCAGAAAATTGTACCTGACCCAGACTCTGACAGGGTGGTGTTAGCCACTTAGCAGAGGAGAAGCCTCAGCTCATACCTGCCTCTGGCTTGAGCCCCTCCCTCTCTAGCCCCTGGTAGCAAGGTGATAGCTACCAGCACACCTGAGGAAGATGGGACTTGTGCTCCCTTCAGATCCAGCTCTCCCAGCAAAGCCACCTGGCACACAGACTGTATAGGGACCTCCACACAAAGACAGCCCTCCAAGAATAGGATAGGTAACTGTTTCACCTAATTTCAAAGAGACAGATAAAGTTAAACAAAATGAGAAGACAGAGGAGCTAGTTTCAAACAAAAGAACAAGAAAAAACAAGTAACAAAACAGAGATAAATAATTTACCACATAAAGAGTTCATAGGATTAGTAATAAGAATGCTAAATGAACTAGGAGAAAGAATAGTTAAATATGCTGAGATTTTAACAAGGAGCTATAAAATATAAAAAAGAATCAGTCAGAACTAAAGAATAAATTAACTAAAATGAAAAACACACTAGAAGGAATGAACAGCGTAGACGATACAGAAGAATCTATGAATGACATGGAAGACACAATAATGGATATCACCCAGTCAGAGGAGCAAAAGAAAAATAAATTTTAAAAAATGAGAACGGTTTAAGGAATCCCTGAGACAATGTCTGTGTATCAACATTCAATTTATAGGACTCCCAGAAGGAGAAGAGAAAGGGAGAAAAGTCAAACATGTATTTGATGAAATTATGGCTTAAAACATCTCTAACCTGAAGAAGGAAACAGATATCCAGGTACAGGAAGCACAGACAGTCCCAAACAAGATGAATCCAAAGAAATCTACACCAAGGCATATCATAATTAAAATCAGAAAAGTTAAAGAGAGAATTCTAAAGAGAAAAACATAGTCACATTTAAGGGAACTCCCATGAAGCTATCTGCTGATTTCATTGCAGAAGCTTTGCAGGCCAGAAGAGAGTGGCATGTTATATGAAAGAATTGAGAGGAAAAAAACTTACATACTAGGATACTCTACCTAGCAAAATTGTCATTTAGAATTGAAGGATAAAGAACTTATCAGACAAACAAAAACAAAGAGTTCATTAACATTAAACCTACCATAAAAGAAATGGTAAAGCGTCTTCTCTAAGTGGAAAAGAAAAGGCTACAAGATGTAAGAATTTATATGAAAGGAAAAATCCCAGTAGTAAAAGTAAATATATAATAAAGTCTGTGGATCAGCCACTTAAACAAACTAGTACAAGGATTAAAAGACAAAAAAACTGTAGAATCAACAATAACTACAATAAACAATTAAGGAATAAACATGAAGTTGTAAAATGTGACATCAAAAACATAAAATGTGGGGAAGGGGGCTGAAAAAAAATGTAGATCTTTTACAATGTGTTTGAACTTAAAATACTACCAGTTTAAAATAAGTAGATACAATTATACTAGATACAATCAACATATATGAACTCCATTGTAGCTACAAATCAAAAACCTATAATAGATACATAGAAAATGGAGAGAAAGACAAAAGCATGTCACTAAAGCAAATCATAAAGCCACAAGGGGGGAGGGTATAGCTCAAGTGGTAGAGTGCATGCTTAGCATACACAGGGTCCTGGGTTCAATCCCCAGTACCTCCTCTAAAAAAAATAAATAAGGAAACCTAATTACATGCCCCCCACCAAACAAACAAAAACAAATACATAAAGCCACAAGGGAAGAAACTAAAAGAAGAAGAAAAGAACAGAAAACTACAAATACAACAAGAATACAAGTAACAAAAAGACAATTAGTACATACCTATCAATAATCAGTTTAAATGTAAAAGGACTAAAAGCACCAATTAAAAGATGTGGAGTGGCTGGCTGGACAGAAAAACAAGAACCCTCTACATGCTGCTCACAAGAAATTCATTTCAGAGCAAAAGACACACACAGAGTGAAAGTGAGGAGATGGAAAAAGATTTCATGCAAATGGGAGCAATAGGAAAGCTGGGGTATCAATACTCATATCAGACAAATTAGACTTTAAAACAAAGTCTATAACAAATGACAAATGGCACAATATAATTATAAAGCAATCAATACAAGAAGAAGACATAACATTTGTTAACATATATGCACTTAATATAGGGGCACCTAAACATATAAAGCAATTATTAATGTACATAAAGGGAGAAATTGACAATAATACAATAATAGGAGGGGACTTTAACACATCACTTACATCAATGGACAGATCATCCAGACAGTAAATCAATAAGGAAACAATGTCCTAAATTATGCATTAAACCAGCTGGACGTAATAGATATCTATAGGACAGTCCACCCGAAAGTAGCAGAATGCATATTATATTCAAGTGCACACGGAACATTCTACAGGATAGATCACATGCTAGGTTACAAAATAAGTCTCAACAAATTTTAAGAGGATAGAGGTTATATCAGAAATTTTTTCCAGCCACAACAATATAAAACTAGAAATTATTTAGAGGAAGAAAAATGGGAAAGACACACATGGAGACTGAACAACATGCTACTAAAAACCGAATGGGTCCATGAAGAAATAAAAGTGGAAATCAGAAAGTATCTCAAGGCAAATGAAAATAACACAACTTTCCAAAATTTAAGGGACACAGCAAAAGCAGTTCTAAGAGGGAGGTTTATAGTGATACGGTCCTTCCTCAAGAAACAAGGAAAATCTCAAATAAATGACCTAATCTACCATCTAAAAGAATTAGAAAAATAATTTTTAAAATAAAGCTCAAAGTCAGCAGAAGAAAGGAGATAATAAAGATCAGTAAGGAAATAAGTGAAATAGAGATAAAAAATAGAAAAGATCAATGAAACCAGGAGCTGGTTTTTTGAAAAGATTAAAAAAAATGAAAATAGGAGATGGCTACCAAAGATGAGGAGAAATCAAGAAATACATAAAAGGAAAAGCTGTGGTACCTAGTACCAATGCTAAAGCATGGGTGTTGTGTGTTCAACGTTATTTCATCTTAGTGGTAGTGGTGGTGACAGATAGAGGGGCCTGATGAGCACTATAAGTCTGACCATAAATAACAAATGGCCATATTTCTTTGTTTTTTCCCATTAGTCCTTCAGTGGTGGTAGGAAACATTGAATTTGCAACAGAAATATTTGCTCTGTGAATCACTCATGCTTTCTTTTAGTTAGAATAACATGTTATATAAAATTGAATTTCCTTGAGAAAACATTAATATAAATGAAAGGAAAAATGTAGGAACCATAAGACTTTTACAGCCAGTTGTTAAATAACAAGAATATTTGAAACTGAAAGGTAATATCAATTTTTGTGGTACAGTAAGATACCCTCCCCGTCATTATCTTAGAATTTGAAAACAGCAGACAAAAATGTCATTTTGGAAAAGTCTTCACTAAACTTTAATTTTAAAATTTAGTTAAGAATACTTGGGAAGTGGGCCTAGGATAATGGCAGTGCCCTCAGATAATTTTGGCAATTCAAGGAGAAAAAGGATTGATCAAAACATAACTGAACTTTAATCTTTTCAGTTCAGTGTACTGGTTTCAAATATTTAAGTTCTGAATTCCATGCAGCTATGGACAATTCAGTGTCTTCTTCCTTACTTAGTAGGACTCATTGACTTCAGGACTTGAGTTGGACTGAAGAATGAGTACAAATATTAATTGTTCTAGTCTGAGAAGAATGACAAGTTTTGAGGAAAGATTTTTTAATGTGTTCTCTAAATGATCATAATTTAAAAATTTTTTTCTTCATAATAAAGAAAAAACATAATAGTAATTGTTATAGGAAGTTGTACATATGAATAATGTCAGAGTTAGGCTGAATACAATTTAGTAATCTTTGTGTTATACAGCATTTGTAAAATTGCTTTTTTTTTCTGATAAGCATTTTTTCCTAGTTTTTAAATGTCAGACAAATTGTTTCTAATTTTAGTGATGATCAGAGGAAATTCATGAGAAGCATTTGACTTTGTATGTCATGCAAACAATACTCGTTTTGTTTTGTTTTATTTTTGGTATCTCATATATTCTAAGAAGTACAGTTGTTCCGTTCCTAAATTGTGCATTACACTACGTAAGTGAGCTTAACCAAGGGATGGAGTAGATGAGAAGGAGAGAGGAAGAGAGAAATTCCAAAGAGGTATTTTGATTTCTTTAATGGAATAACAAATTTATGGCTTTACTATCAAAGAAAGAAGGATAGATGATGAACCAGCAGCATGATGTGGCATCATCAGTCATCCAGGAGCTTGCTAGAAAAGTAGAACTCCAAAGCTAATGAATCAGAATGTACGTTTTACCAGGATCATATAATCCTTATACATATTAAGTTTGAGTAAATTGGGAGTTTGCAATTTGCAAACGATAACCACTACATATAATAATAATTGAAAAACAAATTTATTCTCTATAGCACAGGGAACTATATTCAATTTCTTATAATAACCTTTAATGAAAAAGAATATGAAAATGAGTATATATATACACACACACACACACATGACTGGGACATTATGCTGTACACCAGAAATTGACATATTGTAACTGACTATACTTCAATTAAAAAATAAAAATTTTAAAAATTAAAATTAAAAAAAAATCTGAGTAGCCCTTGTTAAGGTACCCCTCTCCTACATTATTTACAAGCACTTTTTACATGATGTTCTGCTAGGTGGGGATTCTACCCAGTTTAAAGCTTAATAGCCCAGTATTTGCTTTTAGATATAAGGCTTTAAGCTTTAAACTATGAAAACATGAGACTGTCCTGTAATTTAAGGCATTATTGAATAAGGGGGTAAGATAAATGGAGCACCAGGGGCTCTATTTCCTTTGAAATTGAACCATAGAGGTGGTGTCTATTCCACATGGGATTAGGGCAATTTCTTCAGTTGTACAGAACAAAGTAAATTTGCTGAATCATGAATTTAGCTTGTTGTTAGATGTTCTGGGCATAAAAGTCATGGAATTTTGAATGCATCTTATAGGGGATGTCAGTTTTTTTTTTTTTTAACATTTTTTATTGAGTTATAGTCATTTTACAATGTTGTATCAAATTCCAGTGTAGAGCAAAATTTTTCAGTTATACATGAACATACATATATTCATTGTCACATTTTTTTTGGCTGTGAGCTGGGGATGTCAGTTTTTACTGACATTTGTCTCTCAAGAATAAGTACTCTATATGCCAGGGGGAAAAGGCATACTTCTGAAATTTTGGCACCTTTGACTAAAAGGAATGTTTGTGGCATGACTGTGTTTATTCAGACTGCCTGAGGTTACTCTGCTAGTACTTTGTAATAAGACCATGGTAGAAAAGACAAGTTTTAAGGAAAACCTATAAATTATGCTTTTATAGGTTTGAGAATTAGGCATTTCATTATCATTGCCTGAGGACATTTGAAGAACTGTTGATATTTTTAAAGGGTATAATAGCCACTAAATGTAGGACCACAGAGAATGTATTAACCTAAATATTATAGACAAGTATTAGCAGATTGAATCATATCAATGTGAACTAGGCAGCTGACAGATTGGAATCTACTGGTGCAGGTTGTGGTTACATTAAACAATAGGTTTTATTAATTAAAAGACAACGTCATCCTCCCAAAATCCCATCTCACTTTTAGTACATGTGATACAACTAGAGAAGTGTAGATACAAATGCAAATATCAGGTTGCTGGTCTTAGTAGTGCCATTTAAGCAATTGTCTCTACACTGGTTTATTTTTCTTCCAAGGAGTATCTACTTTCTGCTAAAATCTTTCCACCTGCCTAGTACCCAAAACTTAATGAAATAAGGTGGCAGTAATTTTTCCAAAAAACAGTATTCTAATGCAAATGCCCTCCAGCTAAAGACCACCAGTAACACACCTTTAGCTGAACACGTTGGTTTTATTACTTGATATAAGAGAAAATGCATACCATGGAATCACCATGGAATCATGGGGACATCTCAGTAAGAAGGTATTATGAAGTGAATGTTTGAGACCTCGAAATTCATATGTTGAAGTCCTACCATCCAATAATGATGGTATTTGGAGATGGAACTTTTGGGGATGTAATTAGAGTCAGATGAGGTCATGAGGGTAGGGTCTTTGTGATGAGATTAGTGCCCTTATAAGAAGAGACACCAGAGATCTTGTTTTCTCTCTTCACTGTGTTAGACCACAGTGAGAAGGCAGCCATCTGCAAGTTAGGAAGAGACTCCTCACCAGAAGCTGACCAAGCTAGCATCCTGATAGACTTATAGCCTCCAGAACCATAGAAAAATAAGTTTCTGTTGTTTAAGCCACCCAGTCTACCATAATTTATTATGGCATCCTGAGCAGAATAATACAAGTTTATTAGAAAGAATCTATTATAGTTTTTGTGTTATTTGAGGGAGGATTTTAAAAAACAGGGTTTGCTCTAGATAGGGTGCTATCAGAAAGTGGACCCAGTTTCATAATTGGGTAAGTAGAGCAGATAAGAGAATGGATAAAACTGTAATTGGTAAAGAAGCAGCACTCATATTAGCCAGGAAAGAGGGAACTTTGGTATTTTGTGGGTGGCACAATGACCTTGATTTTGCTATTGTTAGATGAATTAGAAAGTGACCTCGTTTTGTCTCATACTATCATGGTCTCAGAATGACCTTGTCTATGGTTGGTGTCATCGGAGATTATTTATGTCCAGCGGGGGAATACCTGGCCTAGCCGTGAGTGCAAGGCCAGCTTCTTAACAACAGTGAAGCCAGGCTGTACATGCAAGATCACTTCCCTGATTCTGATTCCCAGTTTCTTCTTTTTCATTACTAGAAAGTTGATTTCTAGATGTTTTGGAAGTATTATTCCTTCCAATAATAAAATATTTTTATTGTAATAAAATAATTTTTTCAATAAGCAAACATTAAATAGTATATTTATTTATTTATTTTTATAGAATGACAAATTCTTTAAATTCTATACTGTTTTAGTTTTCGAAAGTCTCACACACATCATTTCACATAATCCCATAATAACCCTCTTTTTCTCTTACCCCAGTATTGCCCCTCCCCGACCCCTCTCCCCACTAGTAGCTACTAGTTTGTTCACTATATCTGTAAGTCTGTTTCTTTTTTGTTTTATTCACTAGTTTGTTGTATTTTTTGATTCCACGTATCATACAGTATTTGATAAGACCGTATTTATAGAATCTTAAATTTATTTCTTATGAAAGAAAGCTTAAATCAGTAACTTGTTTCATGTGGTATCC
Organism: Camelus ferus; assembly: GCF_009834535.1. Lineage (NCBI taxonomy): Eukaryota > Metazoa > Chordata > Mammalia > Artiodactyla > Camelidae > Camelus > Camelus ferus. Next base: position 23,172,119 of record NC_045698.1, on the reverse strand, counting down.
TCTCTCTGGCATCCCTGCCTAGGAGTTGCCCAGGCTCTACTTGAATGGTTTCAATAAAAGAAAACACGTATTTACCTGAGACAGTTCATTCCATAAGCCAGACAGTTGAGCTACTATGATTCCTTGTATCTTCATCCTTTGGCTTTTCTTATACCCCTTGAAGCAATAGAGAACAAAACTAATATTATTCATAGGAAAAGTATCTTAATCAAGGAAAAGAAACCTACACAAACTAGTGCAAAGAAAAAACGGGATTTTTTTTTTTTTTGGAAGGCTACAACAAGCCATCTCAAAAACATTGATAGCCAAAACATGGAAACAGCTTAAATGTCCATCAACAGGTGACTGGATAAAGAAGATGTGGTATATTTATACAATGGAATAATACTCAGCCATAAAAGCCGACAACATAATGCCATTTGCAGCAACATGGATGCTCCTGGAGAATGTCATTCTAAGTGAAGTAAGCCAGAAAGAGAAAGAAAAATACCATATGAGATCGCTCATATGTGGAATCTAAAAAACAAAAACAAAAACAAACAAACAAACAAAAACAAACAAACAAACAAAAACAAAGCATAAATAAAGGACAGAAATAGACTCACAGACAGAGAATACAGACTTGTGGTTACCAGGGGGGTGGAGGGTGGGAAGGGATAGACTGGGATTTCAAAATTGTAGAATAGATAAACAAGATTACACTGTATAGCACAGAGAAATATACACAAAATGTTATGATAACTCACAGAGAAAAAAATGAGACAATGAGTGTGTATATGTCCATGAATGACTGAAAAATTGTGCTGAACACTGGAATTTGACACAACATTGTAAAATGATTATAAATCAATAAAAAATGTTAAAAAAAATTGATAAAAACAAAATTCCCGTCACATGGAAGCAAACTAAGCCTTTTCCTCCACTCTCTTTTCTATTTCATTGAATATCTTTCCCATTTTTTTCTTCTTCACCATCATTTTTTTCTATTTCTCCTTTCACCCATAACTTCAGCCAGCGGGTCACTTTGGCTTATCGTGGTACTGGCTCCCACAGAAACAAACATCCTACATCCACAAGATACTTTATCTTAAGGGCTTATGAACGTGTAAGTGACTCAGTCTTGGTCCAGTTCAAATTTTGAGGTGAAGAAATCTGCTTGGATCAGTTCAGCCTATGAATTTCCTTCTTCTAGGTCAGATGTTCAGTCTCATCTAATCATTCTCCCCCTGAAATAATTATAGTCAAGGGCCAGAATTATATTCATAACAGAACCCTAACTCAAGGCTCAAGTAATTATTTGGAAATATACCAGATCAGGGCAAAGGCTATGAAAATACAGTTCACAGAAAAACAAATGCAGATGGTTCCTAAACATATAAAAGTGCTAAACTCACTAATAATATAAATATAAAATAAAACTACACTGTAATGCCATTTTCTCACCTGTGAAATTAAGGATTAAAATATTAAATGTGTTAGACAATACCTTGCATTAGTGAGACTGTGAGGAAATAGACCTTTTCATACATTGATGGTGGAAATGTGTATTAGTAGTTTCTATGGAGATTAATTTGACAAAATATATTTAGTTTTCATCAGTAGGAACTGAATAAGTATATTAACATACACAGAACAAAAAACAATGTTAAAATAATAAATAAGAAAATTCTTTGTATATTGAAATGGAAAGATTTATAAGATATATTGCTAAATGAAAAAATCCAACTGTAAAATAGTATGTATGGTAGGCTACCATTTATGTAAAACAAGGAGTGGATAAATAACTTTATATGTGTATTACATTAAAATTTCTGAAAGGTATATAAGGACTAAATATTAGTGAGGAGAGAATAGTTAGGAGATAGGAGTAGGCAGGAGACCTCACTCCTTTTGTCCTTTTTGTATTTTGAACCATATGCATACATCACTTACTCAAAAATTAGCTAAATATTAATTTTAGAATAAAATAAGATTTTGGTCACTACAACAAATTACAGTTAATCTCCCCATATTCCTCCAAATATAACACAGAATAACAAAAGAACAAATAAAACCACACGGAATCACACTTCAAGCATAGCTAGAAGACAGAGAGCACCCAAACTTCTAATTACCTTTATGTATGCACATTGACTTGAGCTTTCTCTCATGCCTTTCCTATGCATCTTCACGGTGATTGGTACAGGAAAGGCTGCTGGTAAGAGAGTAGAAAAGAGCTAATGATGTTGTCAAAGATAGATTTAAAACTACTACCACACAGGAAATAGTTCTCCCCTAGGTGAAATTATTGGAAAAGTATGCTGGTAGATTAGAGAACTGATCACAGGAAAGAGATGTAGATGTTTGCACAACTCCAGGTAGCAGTCTTTGAAAGATGTTGTTTCTGGAAGAGAAGACAAATAGGGAAAAGAGAGGCACATTTGAAGATTGGGTAGTGAAGCATAAAGGAATCAAGAAGGAAATGTTAGCATCTTGCAATCCAAAAAGCAACTCCACACTGGAGGACACATAATCCCTTCCCCTACTCCACTCCCCACCCCACCCCCACCCCCACCCCCACCCCCACAAAATCCATTAAACAACCTGGACTCTGCTACATTGACAGAAGAGGGCACCATTGAACTAAATTTTTTGCAAGTCACTATAGGGCCACAAAATAAAAAAGACAAAAGTGAATAAAATAATGAAATCAGAATCAAAATACCTCATTTAATGAAAATTTGTCCTTAGAAGGCATGAAGTAGAAGAAAAATGTAGTAAAAAAAAAAAACCTCCAAATCAAATTTAGAATTTAAACAAACATTTGCAGATATGAAAGCATTAAAGACTAAATAAAAATGGACAACAAGCAGTAAAAATAAGAGACTGACCAAACTCAAGAAAGAAAGAAATAAAAAGAGAAAATGATCATAGATATAGAGACTAAATTACACAGTACTCAAGGGAAAACAGACTCACATGAAAATTTTATGCCACATTGAAGTGGGAAAACAAAAAGTAATAAAAAGTGACACAAAGAAGTAAAAAGGAGCAGAGAGAAAATAGTTGAAATGGAAAACAGGCAAAGAAGAAAAAAGCATATATGTTATTTAGAGTCCTTACAGCATAAAAAGAAAACAATGGGACAGAAGTAATGTTTTAAACTATAATCCAAGAACACATTCCAGAAACAAATGAAGGAAGAAACTATGAACCAAAGATTTTCATATCCAGCTCTTAAGACAATAGAAAAACAAAACCTACCAGAGGATGGGCTTATCCAAATAAAGAGATGAGAAAACCTCAGCAATGTAGTTTATGATAAGCATTTACTATATTTCATCATAGATCTAAAGCTAAAATAAATGTTAGTACAAGGATGGAAGTATAGTTAGAAATAACACACGTTCTGACAATGTAAAAATGAGAATTAAAAATGAGAGGACAAAAGAGAGGTAGAGGAAAATAGAAAAGAAGAAAAAGCTCTTGGTGGTATATTCTATATGTAGGAGTTGAAGGAACCTTTAAAAACTGGCAAATCATATAACAGACAACTGAAAAACTGAGAATATCTTCTGTAAATAGCTGAATAGAGGGCTAATATCCTGATGCAGAAAGAACGCTTAATAATTGAGAGGGAAGAAAGCACCAGAAGCCTGATAGAAAAAGAGGTAAAAAATATGAATAATTTATTTAAAAATATACAAGTCACCCATAATTAAAATATCACTCAACCTCATTCATAAATAGAGAAATGTAAATTGAAACTACACAAAGATACCATTTTTCATCTTTTAGATTGGCAAAATTAAGAAGTATAACAACATATTTGTTGGGGAGGCTTATGCCGTCCAGCACACTTATACATTGCTAGTGGGACAGCCTCAAACACTGCAAATTGGCACAACTTTTAGAGAAGGGAAATTGGAAATGTCTAACAAAAGTACTTATGCTTTTAGATTTCAACCCATACAACTCTCTCTAGGAATCTATCCTGAATGTATTCATTCAACAGTTCAAAAATATATGTGCACAGGGTTATTCACCACAGCATTCTTTGTAATTACAAAATATTGGAAACAATCTAAATGCCCCTAAGTAGAGGAGATGTTAAACAAATTATGGTACTTATGCAACTGTAAAAAGAATGAGGACGGTCTCTCTTAACTAATTTGGAGTATACATGATTTTTCAAAAAAGCAAAATACAAAGGAGCATCTGGCATTTACTAACTTTTGTGTAAGAAAAAAGGTAAATGGAAATATGCATGTATTTGCTTATTTGTGCAAAACACAGGAAGCATAAACCAAAGACTGAGATAGTTACTCTCATGGGTGATTAGGAATGAATTAGAAAAAGATGGAAGATACACGACCGGGGTAGAATGTGTGAGTTGGGGAAGAGTTAGTTCTCTAATTATACCTATATGTATAGTTCTGAATTTTAGTATCAACACAAAGTTTTACATTCTACAGTGAAAGAATGAATGAATACATGAATGAAATCAGCAAAGTTGAGGGAAAACCAAAATCAAACCAACAGAAACAAACGAACCTAATTGTACTCCAAATGATAAACATAACTATACTGAGTGGGAAGGAGGTGGACTAATTCAAGGAAATTTTGAACACTATTTTTGATTATATAAAATCAGGTTCATACAAAAAGAACTTTAAATAAATGTTAATCTAGTTAGTAGGTTTGTTTTTCACAGGGGAACAGGTCATGCAATTCTGAAATATTTGAAGTGCACCTTAATACTGAGCAAATAAGTAAATATATTGTGGATTATGAGAGTCAAGTTTCTAACTGTCAGAGAAGCAAGTTACAGATATGTAAAGGAGGACCACAAGAATAAAGCTCTGATGTTACATTAGAATTAGAGGTGTCAATATGAACTCAAGGTTTTAAATATAATGATAGATATAGAAATAAATATAGATGTGCTTGTGTTTCTGTATTTCCTATCTCTGTCCTCTGATATAATCTAGAAACAAAACATTCCTAGCACTCAGATAGTAGCTTCTAAATACCACTCTTCAGTAAAAAGAAACAGGGATCCTTAAAAAAAAAAAGACTCCAAAGCTTATGTAGCAAAGTTCAAGTTGATATTAGAATATGTTATTGTAAATAATACTGCGATGAACATAGGAGTGTATACATCTTTTTGAACTAGTGTTTTCATTTTCTTTGGATAAATACCTAGGAGTGAAATTACTGGGTCATACATAATAGCAAAGATATGGAAGCAGCCTAAGTTCTCATCAATATATGAATGGATAAAGAAGATGTGGTATATATTTATACGTATCTCTCTCTCACACACACACACACACACACACACACACACACACACACACACACCAATGGAATATTACTCAGCCATAAAAAAGAAGGAAACCTTGCATTTGGGGCAACAGGGATGGACCTAGAGGGTACTATACTAGGTGAAAGAGAAACAAGTCAGACAGAGAAAGATGAATACTGTATGATTTCACTTATATATGGAATTTAAAACAAAACAAAATGAATGAATATAACAAAGTAGAAACAGAGTCATAGATACAGAGAACAGGTGGTTGCCAGAGGGGAAAGGGGTAGAGTATGAGAGAAATAGGTGAGGTAGATTAAGAGGTACAAACTTTCAATTACAAAATCAATGAGTCACAGATATGAAGTATACAATTGGGGAATATAGTCAATAATTATGTAGTATCTATGTATGTTGACAGATGATAACTAGACTTATCATGATGATAATTTTGAAATGTATAGAAATATTGAATCATTGTATTGTGTACCAAAAACTAACCTAGTGTTGCAGGTCAATTATACTTCAAAAATCAAACTCATAGAAAAAGAGATCAGATTTGTGGTTACCAAAGGCAGAAGGTAGGGAGGAAGAGGAATTGAATAAAGGTAGTAAAAAAGGTACAAACTTCCAGTTATAGGAGAAATTAAGGATGTAATGTACAACATGGTAAATATAATTAATACTGCTATATGTTATGTGTAGAAGGTGTTAAGAGAGTAAATCCTGAGTTCTCATCATTAGGAAAAAAAATTTCTATTTCTTTAATTTTGTATCTATATGAGATGGTGAATATTCACTAAGTCTTTTGTAACCATTTCGTGATGTATGTAGGTCACATCATTATGCTATACATTTTAAACTTATACAGTGCTGTATGTCAATTATGTCTGGAAGGAAGAAAAAGACAACAGTGAAGTTTGCTCCATTGATTCTTCTTTTCATAAATGATTTCTCTCTAGCATGCAATGCTATTTGATAGCATTTTACTGATAGTAGAACTCCTTTCAGAATTGGAGTCAATCTTCTCAAATCCTGCCACTGTTTTATCAACTAAGTTTATGTAATATTCTAAATCCTTTGCTATCAGTTAAACAATCTTTACAGCATCTTAATCAGCAGTAAACTCCATCTCAAGAAACCACTTTCTTTGTTCAGCCATTAGAGGCAACTCCTCATCCTTTAAAGTTTTATCATGAGATTGTAGCAATTTAATCACATCTTCAGGCTCCACTTGTAAATCAAGTCCCCTTGCTATTTTTACCACATATGCAGTTTCTTCTTCCACTGAAGTCTTGAACCCATCAAATTCATCCATGAGGGTTGGAATCAACTTCTTCCAGACTCTTGTTACTGTTGATATTTTGACCTCTTCCAATGAATCATGAATGTTCTTAATGGCATCTAGAATGGTGAATCCTTTCCAGAAGGTTTTCAATTGACTTTGCCAAGATCTATCAGAGGAATCACTTTCCATGGCAATTCTAGCCTTACAAAATGTATTTCTTAAATAACAAGACTTGAAAGTTGAAATTTCTCCTTGATCCATGTGCTGCAGAATGGATGTTGTGTTAGCAGCATGAAACAACATGAATCTTGTTCATGAATCTCCATCAGAGCTCTTTGGTGACCAAGTGCTTTGTGAGCAGTAATATTTTCGAAAGGAATCTTTTTCTGAGCAGTAGGTCTCAACAGTGGGCTTAAAATATTCAGTAAACCATGTTGTAAACAGATGTGCTATGGTCCAGGGTTCGTTGTTCCATTTCTAGAACACAGGCAGAGTAGATTTACCGTAATTCTTAAGAGCCCTAGGATTTTCGGAATGGTAAATGAGCATTGACTTCCACTTAAAGCCACCAGCTGCATTAACCCCTAACAAGAAAGTCAGCATGTCCTTTGAAGCTTTGAAGTGAAGCATAAATTTCTCTCTAGCTATGAGGGTCCTCAATGGCACCTTCTTTCAATATGAGGCTGTTTCATCTGCGTTGAAAATCTGTTGTTTAGTGTAGCCACCTTCATTAATGATCTCACCTGGGTCTTCTGGATAACTTGTTGCAGCTTCTACATTGGTACCTGCTTTTTCACCCTGCACTTTTATGTTGTGGAGATGACTTCTTTCCTTAAACCTCATGAACCAATCACTGCTAGCTTCAAACCTTTCTTCTACAACTTCCTCACCTCTCTCGGCCTTCATAGAATTAAAGAGATGCAGGGCCTTGCTCTGGATTTGGCTTTGGCTTAAGGGAATGTTGTAGCTGGTTTGATCTTCTATCCAGACCACTAAAATTTTGTCCATATCAGCAATGTTTCACTTTCTTATCACTTGTGTTTTTACTGGAGTAATATTTTTAATTTCCTTCAAGAACTTTTTCTTTGCTTGCACACCTTGGCTACCTAGATCAAGAGACCTAGCTTTTGGCCTACCTCGGCTTTTGACATGCCTTCCTCATTAAGCTTAATCATTTCCAACTTTTGATTTAAAGTGAGAGAGATGCAACTCTTCCTTTCACTTGAATACCTAGAAGCCGTTGTAGGGTTATTAATCAGCCTAATTTCAATATTATTGTGTCTCAGGAAACAGGAATGCCCGAGAGAGGTAGGGTTGGGGGCCAGTAGGTGGAGCAGTCAGAACACAAACGTTTATTGATTAACCTCCCTGTCTTAATGGGCACAGTTCCTGATGCACTCAAACAATTCCAATAGTAACATCAAGAATCACTGATCACAGATCACCATAACAAATATAATAATGACGAAAAGGTTTAAAATATTGTGAGAATTACCAAAATGTGACACACAGAGTGAGCAAATGCTATTGGAGAAACGGCACCAATAGACTTGCTCATTGCAGGGTTGCCACAAACCTTCAATTTGTAAAGAAGACACAAAATCTGCAAAAGGCAGTAAAGTGAAGCACAATAAAACAAAACTAGTGGACAAAAGTATCCTAATGAGAAATGAGATTTTTACATAATCTCAAAGTATCTCTGTAAAATACTAATTAATTACAAAAGGAAAAATAGTAACTTTATGGTGGACAAACCTGGCAGACATAACCACAACCAAGTCAACATTGCCAGTTAATGGGACAAGTATCATATGCTTCCTGAAAAGATGTACCTGGAAGAAACAGCATTTCCTTGGTGTTATCCTGCCAAAAGTAGAAAAGTGAATCTAATCTTGAGGAAACATCAAGCAAAGCTAAACTGAGAGATACTACAAAATATTAAAAATTGTTCTGTAATAAAGGAGACATTTCTTACTCTAGTGTGTGATCTCAGTTTGGAACCTGGACCAGGAAAAATTTACTTTTCTGAAAAGAACATTAATGAGACAATTGATAATATTTGAATAAGGTCTATAGGTTAGATAATATTGTATCAATGTTAGTTTCTGGATTTTTATCACTGCACTTAAGTTATGTCTGATGTGTCCTTGGTTTTGTTATATATACACATTAATGTATTTGGGGGCAAAGAGGCAGTATGTCTCAGGGAGGGAAGGTTAGGAGAAAATAATGAAGCAAATGTGGTAAAATTCTTACATTTGGGTAATCTGGGTGAAGGATATGCAGGAATTCTTTGTGCTATTTTTGTAGTTTTTCTGTAAGTCTTAATTTTATTTTAAATAAAAAGTTTAAAATACATAAAAATAAAATAGTACCATTTTTTTCCAAATCAGGATTAAAATATCTGCCTTAGGGATTTGACATTTTACTAAAGTGTAAGTAAGTTAAAAACATATATATATTCATATATAATCTCCAGGAATTTAAAAACTCTAGTTGATTCGTGTATTTGTTCATTCTTTAAATTAGTTATTAAGTACCAGTTGTGTTAAATATAAGGCACAGGGCTTACAGTTACAATCCAGATTCCTAGCACGCATGGAGCTTATATTTGTAAAGGGAGAGTGTGTTATGGGGGACAAAAATAATATAAAAGGAAACAAATGTCATAATTTCTGTTAGGCATATTATGAAGGAAATAAAATAAGGTGGTGTGATAGTGACAGTCACAGAAGTGTACGTGTGGAGTTGGTCAAGAAGGAACTTTCTGAGAGTGACTTTTGAAGTGATACCTGAATTATGAAAAAGAGCCAATACTTAAAAAGCTAAGAGAATACTTCATAAAGGAATGCCTTGACTTTATTATAGATGTAAAGGTGGACACCGTATAAAAAGCAGCTATTTGGTCTACAAAAATTATATATATATATATATCATTATTAACTTATAAAATTATTTCACAAGTTTCTGAAACATGAGAGGCATGGAATATCATTGGAATGACAATTAACGATCTATGGGATCTATTCTTTTTACCGCTATATAGCTGTATTATATAAGTCACTGAAATTCTCTGACTCTCAATTTTATCTGTAACAAAGGGCTGGGAGTAGAAAACCTAATGCCTCTTACACAGTCAATATTTATGATTTTACAATCTTATTAAATACCAATATTTATCATTTTACAGTACAATTATGTAAGTATACATATAGGTAAATTCAAGTTGGTAGTAAAGAATAAATGGTGTTTTACAGTCTTCCACTGTTAACCACGAGGACTCTCTGGACTAAACCATACTTTGATTTTTAACAAGAAAGAGGCAATATTTCCAAGACACCAAGAAAAAGAAGCTGGTCAAAGGGTTTCACAAAATCTCATATTTCTTATTACGTTTTATATCCAAACTATACTTCAGACTTCAACAACACTCCTCCCTTTTCATTCTTAATTGACTCTGTATCTTATTTAACTGAAAATAATATTAATTATCAGATTGAATCCCTATACCTTCCCAACAGCAAGTGTACCAACCAATTCAAATCTGTGTCAGTATTCTCTGCTTTAACTTCTGTTACAGTGGATTTGTCCTTCTATCTTAGCAACTTTCAAATATACAGTACAGTATTATAAACTACAGCCACCAGGCTGTACAATACATACTCAGAACTTATTTATCTTTTAACTGAAAGTTTGTGCCTTTTGGTCGCCTTCACCTACCCCAACCCCCCATCTCAGGCAACCACCAATCTGTTTTCTGTTTCTGTAAGTTCAGTTTTTTTCAGACCCCCATGTAAGTAAGATCACACAGTATTTGTCTTTCTGTGTCTGACTTGTTTCACCTAACATAATACCCTCAAGGTCCATCCTTGGAATTCGTTGTTGCAGATGGCAAGATTTCCTTCTTTTTATAACTGAATAATATTCCATTGTATGTATGTATGTGCGTGCGTATATATAGATATAGATATAGATATATACACGCACGCACACACATGCAATGTACATGAAACTGTAAAATATATATAAATGTAGAATGTACGTAGAAAATGTAAAATATATATATTATTTTCCTTCATTCATTTGCTGATAGACACTCAGGTTATTCCTATGTCTTGGCTATTTTAATAATGCTGCAATGAACATGGGGATGCAGATCTTTCTGAGACAGTGATTTCACTTCCTTCAGATGTACACTCAGAAGTAGAATTGCTGGATTATAGATGGTTGAGTGTCTTTAGGGCATAAACCTTATGTTACTTTTCTTAGTAGTACCACTGCATAGCACAATCCTTGATAAATAATTTGTAGACAATTAACAAACATTTAATTAATTAGACTGAATTAAATCCATAAGCATAGGATATGGAAGAACGTTCTCTACTCCTTTATTGGGAGGTAACTCATCCCCCATCCATGCACACACTAACATGACATGATACATATACATAGGGAAAGGAAGCATTCTTGTATTATGAAACTCTTATTGTGTATACTTAGGCTTTTTTCTAAAGATATGTGCCTTAGAGCAGACTCAGCATATTGCTTGGTGAGAGAATCTGAGAGCCAGCAGGAATCTCTCCTCAGCAGCTGGGTTCCCCAGGTTTTAATAGGTCATGTAGTGCCTGACAGAATGCAAATGAAACTGTATGAGCCTGGCTATCTTTTCAGAGCTAGTGGAGGCTGAGAATGTTAGAATGTGGTCCATTGATGCTAATTTGAAATGCATGTTAATGTGCTGATTCACCTCAAAGATAAGTTTGCTTTTATAAATAGTCCTTCTCTTCCCATAAATAGGCTAAAAGAGATGACTCTCTGACAGGAATGAGACTTCAGAACTGGGGCACTTCTAAATGAAGGGGCCTATTTAGTTAATTATGGGGCCAACTTGTGAATGTGCTGCTAGAGGCTAGGAATGAATCCTATTCCTTGTACTAAAGAGCCGGTGGATGATGGTGTCAGCCAGCTTCAGCCCCGTCTATGAAGAGCCCACACTTTCCTGGATAATCATCCCGACTGTTAGGTCTGTTTAATAGTTAGAGAAGCCACATGTTGGTCAGAGCTAACACGGAGAAGTAGAGAGTAAGGGAGGGGTGATTTTTTTCATCCCTTTCATCAGGGAATGTTCATGAGTATATGTATGTTTTTGGATAGGAGTCAGATTTGTGTTCTGAGGCACAGGAGTGTTTTACTCCAGGGTATCCAAAATTAGCTTACAGTTCAGCATATGGCATTCTAGCTCTGTTCTGCTCAAAAAAAATTTTTTAAGGAAATAATACAACCCCAAATTTCTACAGGACTTTACATTTCCTGTAGAAAAGTCCATATTTGGAATACATAAAAAGCAATGCAAAGAATGGTACTGTTTGGTGGAGTACTTAGTCATTTCTTTCTTTCTTAATCATTCATTCATTACCTTTTACTCAATACTTGGTAGGTGCTGGTAAGAATATCTATTTGTCCTATATCCAACAGAACAGTTCCCAAATAAAGTTTATTGTATTTCCTAAGATCAAAAATATGGACCACGGGGTCAGAGTACCTACATTTGAATTCTGGTTACACATTTATGTGATCTCAGATTCTTTATGTGTAAAAATTGTACCTAGTTCATAAGGATGATGTGAAGAAAGAAATGTGTTAATAACATGTCAGGCATTTAGATCAGTGCCTAGCATACAGTAAGTAATTTTTTAAAATTAGCTAATTATCTTCTGAATCTCTCCTATCTTAATTCCTTCTTGCTCCCTTAATCTAGGATTTCATTGTATTTTTCCAGGATTACTTTTCCCTCCCACAAATCTCCTAGCCTTGAGTACTTCCCCTTGAGTAGCTACCAATGTAATTTTTCTGAACTGCATATATGACCATGTTACTCCCCTGGTTTTACTCAAACTCCCAATCATGGCACACAAGGTATTCTCCTTTCCAACCTTAACCTTCTTCCTACTCCTCCCATTTTGTTCTACTACAATATTGAAAGGCTTTCAATGATCCTGTCACAACAGATTCTCTTATGCTTGTATAACTGTCTAATATATTCTTTCCCTTCCTTCCTACCTGGTGGGCATCCTTCAGACTCCTACTCACAATTTCCCTTCTGTTGCTAGCCTTCTGTAACCTCCCTTCATCTGTGACTGACTTAATTGCTTCCTCCTTTGTGTTTCTTCTGTTTATTAGTTATAATTCTGTTATTTCGCATGTCCTACTGTATTGTGTCTTCACATGGGAACGGGATAGTTGTTTCAAGTAAGTACTCATGAAGGTGACAGCACACTCTTCCCCGGTGAGGGGAATTACTGTTTGCTTAAGAAAACATACGTCTGAAATTAGAGATCCAAGCAGTTAGATAACAACAGTTTGTGAACTCTCTCTTTTACTGAAATAGCTGTGGTTTGAGGTATGTTCTCTCTGAAAGAGGAAATATGGAAATATTTATTTACACCTTAAATATTTGAAAAAAAATCTAAAGTGGTTATAGAAAACTATAGAATTAAATAAGAGCTAGCCAGAACAAAAGTTGGACAGGATCTGTTGTTGGATTTAGACTATCTATGTGACAAAGATTTCTGGTTGCACTCCAATTCTATTTTTCCCTTCTTCCTGAGTGTGAGTAATTGGAGTCCTAGAAGATAAGTGGGAAGAATCACAGAAAAAATATTTTTAAAAATATTGGAGGAAATTTGTCCAAATTTGATGAAAACTATACAGCGATAGAAACAAGCTAAGCAAAACCCAAATAGAAAAGAATATAGGACATCATAATCAAATTGCTTAAAGCCAGTGATAAAAAGAAAAACTTAAAAACAGCCAGAGGTAAAAAGATACCTTATATGCAAAGGAACAAAGATAAGAATGACAATAGAATAACAAGGGAAACAACATGCAAGACAGAAGGTAGTGAAGCAACATCAAAGGTGTTTTAAGAAAAGAAAACTTCAGGCCAATGCCTCTCATTAACACAGAGGCATTTTTTTTTTTTTTAATTTTAGCAAATGAAATCCAACCATATATTGAAAAGTTAATACATCATAATCAAGAGAGGTTTATCTCAGAAATGCAAGACTGGTTTAGCATTTGAAAATCAATGAGTATAATGTACCATGTTAGTATTTTAAAATAAAAATCATATGCTCATCTGAATAATACAAAAAATGTGCTTTACAAATTCCAACATCTACTTCTGACAAAACTCTCAGCAGACCAAAAACAGAAATTTATGAACCTAATAAAAGGCATTACATGAAGAACCTAAGACTGATATCATATTAAAAGATGCAAGATTGAATGCTTTCCTTCTATAGTTAAGAATGAGGCAAAGATATTCACTCTCACCACTTCCATTGAATGCTTTACTGGAAATACTAGTAAGTGCATGAAAAATATTAAAGGCATATATAACGGAAAGAAAAAATTTTAAACTGATTTCATTTGTAGATCCATGATGATCTATGCAGAAAATCCTAGGTGATCTAGCCCAAACCTATTGAAGCTAGTAATTCATTGATGAGTTCTAGTAGTTTTCTGGTAGTATCTTTAGAATTTTCTATGTATAGTATCATGTCATCTGCAGTGAGTTTTACGTCTTTTCCAATTTGGATTCTTTTTATTTCTTTTTTCTTCTCTGATTGATATGGCTAGGACTTCCAAACCTATGTTGAATAAATGTGGCGAGAGTGGATATCTTTGTACAGTTCCTGATCTTAGAGGAAATGCTTTTCAGCATTTCACCATTAAGTATATTAGCTGTGGGTCTGTCATATATGGCCTTTATTATGTTGAGTTATGTTCCCTCTATGCCCACTTTCTGGAGAGTTTTTATCAAAAATGGATGTTAAATTTTATCAGAAGCTTCTTCTGCATCTATTAAGATGATCATGTAGTTTTTATTCTTCAATTCGTTAATGTGGTGTATCACATTGATTTGCAAATATTGAAAAATCCTTGCATCCCTGGGATAAATCCCACTGGATCATAGTGTATGATCCTTTAATGCATTGCTGGAGTCAATTTGCTAGTATTTTGTTGAGGATTTTTACATCTATATTCATAAGTGATATTGGCCTATAATTTTCTTTTTTTGTGATACCTTTGTCTGGTTTTGGTATCAGAGTGATGGTGGCCTCATAGAATGAGTTTGGAGGTGTTCCTTCCTCTGTAGTTTTTTGAAATATTTTCAGAAGGATTGATGTTAACTCTAAATGTTTTGTAGAATTCACCTGTGAAACCATCTGATCCTGGATTTTCGTTTGTTGGGAGTTTTTAATTACTGATTCAATTTCAATACTGGTAATTGGTCTATTCATATTACCTATTTCTTCCTGGTTCAGGCTTGGCAAATTGTACCTTTCTAAGAAACTGTCCATTTCTTCTAGGTTTTCCTTTTTGTTGGCATATAGGTGCTCATAGCAGCCTCTTACAATCCCTGGTATCAGTTGTAACTTCTTTTTCATTTCTGAATTTATTAATTTGGGCCTTCTCTCTTTTATTCTTCATGAGTCTGACTAAAGCTTTATCAATTTTGTTTATCTTTTTAAAGAACGAGCTTTTAGTTTCATTGATCTTCTCTATTGTTTTTAAATCTCTATTTCTACTCTAATCTTTATGATTTCTTTCCTTCTGCTAACTTTGGGTTTTTTTTGTTCTTTCTTTGGTTGCTTTAGGTGTAATGTTAGGTTGTCTATTTGAGATTGTTCTGGTTTTCTGAGGTAAGCTTGTATCACTATAAACTTCTCTCTTAGAACTGCTTTTGCTATGTCCCAGAGGTTTTGGGTCATCGTGTTTTTGTTTTTATTTATCTCTAATTATTTTTCCTCTGATTTCTTCAGTGATCCATTTGTTGTTTAGTAGCATATTGTTTAGCCTCCACGTGTTTGTGTTTTTTGCAGTTTTTTTTTTCTTGTAGTTGATTTCTAATCTCATAGTGTTGTGGTCAGAAAAGATGATTGATATGGTTTCAGTTTTCTTAAATTTATTGAGGTTTGCTTTGTGGGCCAGCATGTGATCTATTCTGGAGAATGTTCCATGTGCCCTTGAGAAGAATGTGTATTCTGCTGCTTTCAGATGGAATGCTTTATAAATATCAGTTAAGTCCATCTGGTCTAGTGCATCATTTAAGGCATGTATTTCCTTATTGATTTTCTGTCTGGATGAACTATCCATTGATGTAAGTGGGATGGTAAGTCCCCCACTATTATTGTGTTATTGTCGATTTCTCCTTTTACGTCTGTTAACAGTTGCCCTATATATTGAGGTGCTCCTATGTTGAGTGTATATGTATTTACAGTTGTTACATCTTCTTCTTGGATTGATCCGTTGAGCATTATGTAGTATCCTTTTTGTCTCTTGTAACAATCTTTATTTTAAAGTCTATTTTGTCTGATACAAGTATTGCTATTCCAGATTTCTTTTGGTTTCCATTTGCATGGAATGCCATTTTCCATCCCCTTATTTTCATCCTATATGTGTCTCTAGCTCTGAAGTGGGTCTCCTGTGAGCTTGTTTTTGTATCCATTCAGCCAGTCTATGTCTTTTGGTTAGAGTGTTTAATTCATTTACCTTTAGGGTAATTATTGATACGTATGTTCTTACTGCCACTTTGTTAATTGTTTTGGATTTGTTTTTATAGGTCTTTTTTTCTCTTTCTTCTTTTTGTTCTCTTCTCTTGTAGTTTGATGACTACAGCATTACATTTGAATTCCTCTTTCTTTCTTGTGTGTATATCTATTAAAGATTTTTGGTTTGCGGTTACCATGAGGTTTTGGTATAGAAGTCTGTATATATACATGATTGTTTTAAGTTGCTGATCTCTTAATTTCAAATGCATTTTAGATACCCTGCATTCATACCCTCCTCCCCTCATGATTACTGGTTTTGATATCGTATTTTATGTCAAATTGTTTTGTGTATCCTTTAACTGCTTATTGGGATACAGATGATTTTACTACTTTTGTCTTTCACCTTCCCTATTAGTTTGTGTGTGGATTATTTCCTACCTTTACTGTATGTTTGCCTTTGCTGCTGAACTTTCCCATTTTGTAATTTTCTTATTTCTAATTGTGGCTTTTTCTTTTCTACCTAGAGAAGTTCCTTTAACACTTGTTGTAAAGCTGGTTTGGTGATGCTGAATTCTTTTAGCTTTTGCTTATCTGTGAAACTTTTAATTTTGCCATTAAATCTGAATGAGAACCTTGCTGGATAGAGTATTATTGGTTGTAGTTTTTCCCTTTCATCACTTTAAATATATTGTGCCACTCCCTTCTGGCCTGTAGAATTTCTGCTGAAAAATCAACTAATAACTGTGTGGGACTTCCCTTTATGCTATTTGTTGCTTTTATTTTGCTGATTTTAATATTTTCCCCTTATCTTTAATTTTTGTCAATTCAATTACTATGTGCCTCAGCTTGTTCCTCTTTGGGTTAACCCTGTATGGGACACTCTATGCTTCCTGGACTTGGGTGACTTTTTCCTTTTCCAAGTTAGGGAAGTTTTCAACTATTATCTTTTCAAAAATTTTCTCAGGTCCTTTCTCTCTCTCTTCTCTTTCTGGGACCCCTAATATGTGAATATTAATGCACTTCATGTTGTCCCAGAGGTCTCTTAAACAATCCTCATTTCTTTTCATTGTTTTTTCTTTTTTTCGTTCTGCAGTAGTGATTTCACTACTCTGTCTTCTAGCTCACTGATATGTTCTTCTGCCTCATTTAGTCTATTCTTGATTCCTTCTAGTGTGTTATTCATTTCAGTAATTAGATTCTTCAACTCTGTTTGGTTGTTCTTTATATTTTCTAACTCTTTGCTAAAATTTTTACTCTGTGCATCTATTCTCCTCTCAAGTTCTCTGATCATCTTTACAATCATTACTCTGAACTCTTTCTCAGGTAGATTGCCTATCTTCTCATCACTTATTTCTTCTTCCAGGACTTTATCTTGTGCCTTTGCCTGAAATGTATTCCTTTGCCACCTCATTTTGTCTAAATTTCTATTTGTATTTTTATGTAGGTTAGTTAGTTTCTCAACCTTGGAGAAATGGCCTTCTGTATAAGACATCTTATGTGTCCCAGTAGTGTACTCCCCTTTTATCATCCAAGGGCCAGGGTCTAGCTAGTCCCAGGGTAGAGTCTGGCCTCCATTTGCAGACTCCTTCTACAGGCTGTGGGATTGTTATTTTCTTATTTCTGGTATCTGCCCCCTGGTGGATAAGGCTGGACTAGAGGGTTGTGCAGATTTCCTGGCAGGAGGGATCAGTGCCTGCCCACTGCTGGGTGGAGCTGGGTCCAGGCCCTCTGGTGAGCAGGGCCATGTCTGGGGGCATGTCTAGAGGTGGAGGTGGACTCAGGAAGTCTGCTGATGGGTGGGGCTGCGTTCCTACCTAGTATGTTTTTTGGCCTGAGGCATCACAGCATTTAAGCCTATAGGCTGTTGGGTGGGGCCAGAGCTTGGCATCAATGACCTAAGCAAGATGTCAGCCTCCAGGAAAACTCATGTAGATGAACCTTCCCCGAATGTTCATCACCAGCCTTAATGTCCCCAGGGTAATCCACAGCTACCCCCCGCCCCCAGCTCCCTAGGAGAACTTCTAAAACCAGCAGGCCCAGGTTCCTATGAAATCACTATCTCTGCTTTTGGTCCCAGTGCATGAGAGATTCTGTGTGCGTTTCTCAAGAGAGTGAAGTCTCTGCACAGTCCTGTGGATCTCCTCCAATTAAGTCCCACTGGCCTTCAAAACCAGATGTTCTGGAGGCTCTTCCTCTCAATGCTGGAATCCTCAGCTGGGAAAGTTGACGTAGGATTCAGAGTTCTCATTCCTGTGGGAGGGCCTCTGCAATATAATTTTTCTCCAGCTTGTGGGTCGCCACCAGGGGGGTAGGGCACCCAATTATATTGTGTGTGTGTGCCTCCTACTGTCCCACTGTGGTTCCCTTTTTATGTTTCCAGTTAAAGATCTTTTTTGCTAGATTCTAGTCTTTTTCTAGGGATGGTTGTTTACCAGTCAGTTGTGGTTTTGTTGTTATCGTGAGAGGAGGTGAGCTCGTGGTCCTACTACCCTGCCATCTTGACCGGAAATCCTATTTTCCATTTTTTTTTTTATTATAGCTATCCAACTCAGTGTGAAGTGACATCTTACTGTGGTTTAGATTTGTTTTACCAGCATTAAAAAAAAAGTTTTACATACACCTATCATACCACATAGCCACTGCACTATTATGCATTTACTCGAAAGAACTGAAAGCATTTGTCCGCACAAAGACTTGTACATGTTTGTTTGTAGCAGTTTTATTTACGATACCCAAAACCTGGAAACAACTCAAATATCGGTCTATTGGTGTGTAGATGAACAAATTTTGGTGTGTTTATTTAATGAAATCCTACTGAGCAACATAGATGGATTTCAAAAATACTGCTGATTGAAAGAACTCAGAAAGAAATCAGTGTATGGTTTAAAGATGAACACAGGTATGAATTACAAAGGCACTTGAGGAAGCCCTAGGGAATGATGGATATGTTTATTATCTTGATTATGATGATGGTTTAGAGGTATATACATATAGCATAAGTCATAAAATTATCTACTTTAAGTATGTGCAATTGATTCCACATCAATCATTCTCAGAAAATGCTATTTTAAAAAGGACTTTTAGAAGGCAGATCCACAAGTGTCATGATCATGTGTCTTAGAGTATATGCTAAAAGTTTGGAAAGTCGTTTTCAAAGGTCCAAACTATGAACAATAAGCATCTTCCAATTGATTCTTGTATTGGTCTTTTTTTTGTTTTGTTTTGTTTTGTTTTGATTTTTAAGTTCACTTTCAGTGCTTCCTTCCAAGTTGAGGTCATAGTTTTCTCTTTCTTGGCATATTATAATGACTTCTTAATTAGTCATGTATATTTGTAAAATTATACAGATAGATGAAATCTGAGTTATTCTCTTAAGCCAAAAGTCACAAATCTCTTGTTTCTTCTGTCATGATGGAGTCAGACCTAGTTTCCTAATACTCATTCCAAAACTCAATGACTTAGAACAGCAATCATTTAATTTTCTCCTGTGTCAGCAGGTTGTCTGGGGGGTTGGCTCTAGGCTTGGTTCAGCTGGGATAGTTCTGCTTCACTTGTCTTTAATCTTCCTTGGACCAGTGTAACCAAGGCTTATTCTCCCAGCAATGGCTGAAGTATGAGTAGGCATTAAGGAATATCCAAGACCTCTTGGGTCTGGCTTACAAATGGTACACTGTCATATCCATCTCATTTTGTTAGACAAAGGAAATCAAATGCAAAGTCAAGGAATGGGGAAGTAAACACCATCCCATTAGTAATAGGAACTCATGACAAATGGTGAGTGACAGCAGGAGTGAAGTATTGGGGCCAGTAATGTAATCTACAAACATCAGCTTAAATTATATAGTTTCCCCTCTCCTAATTCTTACTAGTTCTCTATTGACTAATAAAGATACTCTGCCTTTCCCAGTAAAACATTCTGAGTCTTCAATAGAATAGTCCTGATCTAGTTTTTGAAGCGTAACCATTCTCTATATCACTTTAAACATTTTACACTCTATTGCATGTAATGATGCCCATCTGATGGATGCTATGCTCTTTTGCTTCTTTTACCCCTGAAGCCTCCTCTGCTGAAATCTCCAAGATTCACCACAAACATCTTTTTTATATAGGCACTATAGTTGTTTTTTTTTTTTTAAGGGAAGATAGTATAATGAAAAAGGCTAGTTCAAATCTCAACCTACCACTTGTTAGCGTTTGGGAAAATACATAAACTTCTCTTCACCTTTAGTTTCTTCATCTATATAACTGAGAGGATATCACTTTTTCTTAACTTTTCTGTAAACCAATGGAAATCATATTGAAATTGTTAATTCCTTTCCTCCCTCCTTTCCAGTTCCTCCAATTTTGTTTGATGCTTCCTCTCTGATTCCACAAAGGGAGACCTCTAAAGGCTGTTTCAGACAAGGAATTAAGGAAAGTTGTGGATCTTGCCAAATATAGGTTCTGAATTTATGAATGAAAAGTAGAATTTCCATAAGCCATCCAGTCATTAAATAGACAGAAAAACCACTGAATTTTAACATTTCTTATAGCATTTTTTTAGGTCCTTATGCCGAGGGGCCTGTGTGAATTAGAGAATAAAAACTGAATGACATATTGATGAATCAATTCACAATAGAGACCTTTATCTATGTAGTTTGTGAGTCAAATGGAAAAGCAGACTGCTTATAATTTTACATTAGAACTCTTTTATGTAGAAACATTTTTATTAGACATTTTAATACCTTTCATAATATTAACAACTATTGTAGATAGATGTTTATAGAAGAAGTGGTTATATTTTTAAAGAAGTTAATTAGATTCATCAATATTTCATCAGTATTTTTCATAGCTCCATAGAAGCTTATTTAATTTTATCAGTGGAAAGTCTATTGTAATTAATTCAAAATAATAAAATCTTTGTTCTTCAAATACTGGCACCCTTGTAAGACAAGGAGCTGCTGTATTATTCAAGATACACTATATTATGATATGAAAACAGATTAATCTTGAAGACTCAGTGGCTTAAAAGAATAGAATCTTATTTCTCACTCAAGTTACATGTCTGGCACTGGTCAACAGAAGAGCTCTGATCCACATAGTCACTTAGGCTAACAGAATCTAGCATCACAGTACAGGACCTTGTAATTTGCACTTCAAAGGAAGTGAGAGGACAGAGAACTCATGCCCTCTCTCCTTTGTTCTTAGAGTGTTAAAAGCCATTTCTACATATAGTCCATTGGGCAGAACTCATCATGTGTCTCCACCTAACTACAATGGTACTGGGAAATACGAGGAGCACACAGATATCCAGTGAGCTGTAAATATCTCTGCCACAGTTATAATAGAATCTAGACTCATCCAAGGTAATTATTGGGAAATACAAGAAGTGATGTAAATCAAAGGATTTATTTAAACTACAGCATCCTTGGGATGTGGAAGAAGGTTTCCTCTGAGTATGTAAGTGAGATTAGATGGATCCTGTGCACAGATATTTGTCCTTTTTCATGAATGTTGCTTGGAGAAAATTCTCATTGGGTATCATATTTCTGCACACCTTGCAAGCAGAAGAACTGACTTCTTTTGTTCTAGACTAACTCTCTAAAGATGTTTGTACAGTGAATCGCCTTGGGAATGTTTCACTCTGGAGCAAAAGACATGCATGCTTACTTTCTACAATAAAATATTTGGGTTCCCTAAGCTCAGGATTTTCTTCTTGTATTATGGAAGATGAGGATCCATCTGGACCCATTTGTGTTACCCTTGTGGGAATTGAGGCAAGGGAAACTGATGCATAAAATTCTGGTACTCTGACTATTTCTATTATTGTATGATTTGTCCTCTACCCTGGAGTCTTGTTTTCTTCCACCAGCATCTATGAGACTGGTTGGTAAACTTATTACTTTGTAAGAAGGATAAAATCTCAGGGGCCCTTCATGATTCTTGATAAATGTTTATATAGTAAACACATCTAATACAACCAAAAAATGGTTGAAAAAATTCTAAAGGTTCGTTTATTTAACAAGTATAAGTTATGTCCATAGTATCTGTGAAATATGATACTAGGTATTAGATAATATAAAGATGAAAAGGAATGACTCTTGTATTTGTCTAGTTGGAAGACATACATGGAAAGAACAATTATAATACAGTATCAGAATAATTGTAATAAAATGGTGTAAAAAATGCAGGGACACTAAGGAGGAAGTGTAGTCCAGTCCCCTCGGGGAGGCTTTACATTGAGGAGAGAGTATTTTAATTGAGAGGTGAGATGAATGCAAGTTCACCAGATGGTCAAGAAGAGGATAAGACTTCCAGGCAGAGAAAAATCGTGAATAAAGCTTGGAGTTATTGCCTTTTTGGGGAACTAAAAGCTGTTCAGCATGGCTGAGGTTTTATTTTATTTTATTTTTTAACATTTTTTATTGATTTATAATCATTTTACAATGTTGTGTCAAATTCCAGTGTAGAGCACAATTTTTCAGTTATACATGAACATATATATATTTATTGTCACATTTTTTTCTCTGTGAGCTACCATAAGATCTTGTATATATTTCCCTGTGCTATACAGTATAATCTTGTTTATCTATTCTACAATTTTGAAATGCCGTCTATCCCTTCCCACCCTCTGCTCCCTTGGCAACCACAAGTTTGTATTCTATGTCTATGGGTCTACTTCTGTTTTGTATTTATGCTTTGTTTGTTTGTTTGTTTGTTAGATTCCACATATGAGCGATCTCATATGGTATTTTTCTTTCTCTTTCTGGCTTACTTCACTTAGAATGACATTCTCCAGGCGCATCCATGTTGCTGCAAATGGTGTTATGTTGTCGGTTTTTATGGCTGAGTAGTATTCCATTGTGTAAATATACCACAACTTCTTTATCCAGTCATCTGTTGATGGACATTTAGGCTGTTTCCATGTCTTGGCTATTGTAAATAGTGCTGCTGTGAACATTGGGGTGCAGGTTTCATTTTGAAGTAGGGTTCCTTCTAGATATATGCCCAGGAGCGGGATTCCTGAAGACTTTAAAAAATGGAAAGATATCCCATGCTCTTGGATTGGAAAGAATCAATATTGTTAAAATAGTCACACTGCCCAGGGCAATCTACAGATTTAATGCAATCCCTATCTAATTACCCAGGACATATTTCACAGAACTAGAACAAATCATAATAAAATTTATATGGAACCATCAGAGACCTAGAATTGCCAAAGCATTACCGAAGAGAAAGAAAGAGGCTGGAGGAATAACTCTCCCAGACTTCAGACAATACTATAGAGCTATCGTCATCAAGACAGCATGGTATTGGTACAAAAACATACATATAGACCAATGGAACAGAATAGAGAGCACAGAAATGAACCCACAAACTTTTGGTCAACTAATCTTTGACAAAGGAGGCAAGAATAAACAATGGAATAAAGACAGTCTCTTCAGCAAATGGTGTTGAGAAAACTGGACAGCAGCATGTAAAGCAATGAAGCTAGAACACTCCCTTACACCATACACAAAAATCAACTCAAAATGGATCAAAGACTTAAACATAAGACAAGATACAATAAACCTCCTTGAAGAAAATATAGGCAAAACATTATCTGACATCCATCTCAAAAATTTTCTCCTAGAAGTCTACTCAAGCAATAGAATTAAAAGCAAGAATAAACAAATGGGACCTAATGAAACTTACAAGCTTCTGCACAGCAAAGGAAACCATAAGTAAAACAAAAAGACAACCTACGGAATGGGAGAAAATTTTTGCAAATGAAACCGACAAAAGCTTGATCTCCAGAATATATAAGCAGTTCATAGGACTTAATAAGAAAAAAACAAACAACCCAATCCAAAAATGGGCAAAAGACCTAAACAAGCAATTCTCCAAGGAAGACATACAAATGATCAATAAACACGTGAGAAAATGCTCGGTATCACTAATTATCAGATAAATGCAAATCAAAACTACAATGAGGTATCACCTCACACCAGTCAGAATGGCCATCATTCAAAAATCCACAAATGACAAATGCTGGAGAGGCTGTGGAGAAAAGGGAACCCTCCTACACTGCTGGTGGGAATGCAGTTTGGTGCAGCCACTGTGGAAAACAGTATGGAGATTCCTCAAAAGACTAGGAATAGCATGGCTGAGGTTTTAAATGTAAGAAGGCAAAGGATAAATGGTGAGAAGGGTGGTTTGATAGGTAAGCAGTGACTGCACTGCCACACAAAGGACTTTGGTTTTATCCTGCAGACCACACAGAACTATTTAAGTGTACTATAAAAATACTAATAAAAGGAATGTGTAGTAATAAGACTTTCAAGAGGATTTTAAGAAGCAAAGCTTATTCATTTTAGAACAATAATTTACTAAATTACCGTGCTCACCTTGCTTTTCATATGGTCATTCTTTTATTGATATTGAGAACTATTTCCTTCTTCTAATTAAATAACTTCTCTGTAATATTGCATATTGCCTGAAAGTAGACATTTAGGCCAGTTTTGACATTGTAGCTCCACAGCCAAGCTGCAGCAGAGCTGAATCCTCAAAGCTGAGCTGTGTTCATTAGACCTAATGCTAGTGAGAAAATGTGAGATTTTGTCAAACAATAATTACATTAATTCTCTTTTCAAAAGAGAAATGGCCTTTACTTTTTATATGAATTTTTTTCTCCTTTGGAAGGATAATTTTTCAGTTTAATTTTTATGCACTATTCTGATAAAATACATTTGGATTCTTTCCAATAATATTTCTGAAAAGACTTAAAAATTGAAGTACATGTGAAAAGTAAGTGTGTCATCTGTGTATGTTACATAGGCTAAATTTAACTTGTTGGTTCAAAAAAAAATGTTTATATATTCACTCAAGATGTGGTTGACACCTTTCTCCTGAAGAATAGGGTTTTCCTTGTGGTGAGGTAGATCCAGGTGCTGGAACCCCAGGGCAGACGTGTTTGAAAACATTCTTGATATTTGCTCAGTCACTTGCCAAGTTTATCTTTTACTGTTATTGGATTTTATAAATGTAAGGCAGGTGTCATTCTACATAACTGCTGACCTTTGGGCTCTTTTTGTTACTCTGGTAAAACAAGTAAAGGAAAATTCTATGAGCAGCCAGGGTGAGGCATATCTTACAAAACTGAACTGTAGGTAACCATGTTGGAGTTATAGAAATGATGTCATAGTATAGTAATCTCTTACATTATAGTATGAAATACTCTACTGACTCAAATGATGAGTCAACCTGGAGCTTTTCTTACCTCTAATTAGAAAACTGTCTACCTATTGTGATTTTAAGAATGCTGAAAAAAAAAAAAAGAATGCTACAAAGGACTTCCTTCCCAGCAATATAGTTTCCTATTTTTTGGTATATATTGGTAGACAACTTATTCCAGAATGAGAGGTGACATTTAAGGTATAAATGCCCCTAGGTAAGTCATTTTATACTTAATATGCCCTGAGGTGAGACATTATATACTTAATACATGGTACTGTAATTACCTTTGCCCACCAAAAAAAAAAAAGAAAGAAAAATACATTGTGCTGTATAAATGCATTGTAAAAGCAAACTTTGTTGATGGAGATTGGTGGGAAGCATAAATCACTTGAAGGATAAATCTATTCCCCTACCAAGATCTTAGGTTCTTCTTCCTTCATCACTGTAAAAAAATAATAATTCAGTAAATATTTACATGAATAAATAACTTAAGCATCAAGGTTGTAGTTTGTGTCCTAATTATAAGACATTGCCAACATGCTCATTAAATTTCTTATTTCCCAGAGAAGAGCAATACCTTAAGCTAGCAGTCCTGTATTTCCCACTGAGAAAAGAAGGGAAGGAAACTTGATGGAAAAGTCTTTTGATAGGTGAGGGTACTCGGGGTGGAGGAGATATTTCTCTACTCAGTTTTGTCTCCTTTTCCCTTTTATTGAGGCCAAAACCCAATGGTTATTAAAGTGAGTTTTCAGACTTTCTCTTCTTAAATTTTCCCTTTCTTCACTCTGAATATTCTTTTTTCTGTTATCTGGGAAGGAATTTACCTTCTACTTTGTCCTTTTTCAAGGAAAAGAATGAGGAAAAAGTACTGATATGTGGAGATGTTTAAGAGCCCAAACTTTAAAAGTCAAACTTGATTTGGACTCCTGACTGTACCATTTGCTAAAAGCATGACCTTGGGCAACTTATTAATTAGTTGGAACCTTATTTTCCTCTTCCATAAAAGAGATGTATCAAATGGGAGAACTTACAGCTGTATGTAACAAAACTCCCAGCTATCAATGGACTTATTTTCCCCACCCATATAGAAGTTCAGTGGTAAGCAGCTGCTAATTTTGGTGCAGGATCTTGATGAATTCAAGGCCAGTTTTTCTACCATTCTCTAGACCATTCCTGAATTCTTTTACCTCAGGGTAGCAAATTGATTGCAGCAACTCCAGACATTTCATTGTATTCAAGGCAGGAAGAAGACGGAAGGGGCAGCAACAGTCATTGCTGTCTTTCTTTTTTTACGTCTTATCAGAAAAGCCAAATCTTCTCTAAGAACTCAGATTTCTACTTATGCCTCTTTGGAAAGCAGTGTGTCACATGGCTACCCCTACCTAAGGAGTTTGGGAAAATAAGTATTTAGCTCTCCCAATGGAATATCAAAATTTGATGAGTTGGTCAAACATTTATTTTACAAAGGAGAATAATAGAATCTACCTCACAGGTTAGATAAAGATTAAATTAGATAATATTATGTAAAGTGCTAATTCTGTGTCTATTGTATAGGAAGTCCTTAATAAAAGGCAGCTATAGTTACCACTGTAATGTCTTACATTGTTATTACCATTACCAAAAAAGGTAATACAAACCCTTAATAGCATCTCATCTAAAAAAAAATCCGAAGTCACATATCCTTCTATGTCACAGGCTCGTTCATTTTTCTGTCCAAACTCATTTCTGGCCATATTTTCACACTTGATACAGTAATAACTAACTGCATTAGTAAAAGCTAACTTCTTAGAGTTTTTCCCATACAAACCATTCTGCTTCCCCTTTGCTCATATCCATCCAGATCCCTCCTGTGCCCTGTCCATTCTTATTGACTTATCTAGCTCCAACTCATCCTTTAAACCTGAATAGGCTTCAGCTCCATTGCAACTCCCAGTCCAACCCCAGGCAGGATTAGTGGTCCTCTTCTGTGCTCCCCAGGCCCCTGGTTGCATCACTATCATAGACTTCAAGAGGGTATAGGAATTTTCTCTTTACCTGTTAGCCTCCTGGGCTAAACTCTGAATTTCTTGAGGTCTAGACCAGCTTTCCTTCTTGTCTTGGTGTTGCCTAAATAGTTGGCATCAGTACATGTTTGTTAAACACAACTGAGGAGTTACGTTGTATCTTCCTGAATATTCACTGCACTCTGCCCAAAACACTGTAAGCATCTCTCTCATCTCTCCCTTTTTCTTCTCCTCTCTCAGGGAGTAATGGTCATCTTTTCAAGAAATAATAACTGGATCATGATATATTTCTTGGTGTTTTTTAGAAAGTAAACATTTACTTGGATAGCTTGAGCTCCTGTTGATTCTGACAGCCAGTAGCAAGGAGTTAAAAATGGAACTACGTAAACTAGCTAGAGAAAGAATCTCTGTTCTTTGGGTTTTCTGATAGTTCAATTGCCACGGAAACAGCCTTCTCCCATGTTAGTTCATTAAGATTTTTTTTTCCTTAAATAATTTGGAGGACAGCTATGTTCCATAGTAGACTACTTCATAGAAAAGATCATATTTGACATCCCCTTCCTTATGCTAAAATCTGCACCAAACAGACAAGCAGCGTATCTTCAGCATCACACACTCCATTTTAAGACTGAATTATTATAGCAAGTAACTCATTTGATTAAAAAAAAAAAAGACTTCTTGCTGGAGTATGTATATGAAATAAAAACAGGAATACATTTTCTAAGTCAAAACCATTTTAATAGATCTTGTTTAATCTATGCAGTTAGATTACAGTCTTAATCATATTTATATCACATTTTCTTAAACGGGAAAAATCAGCTTTCCATGGTATTATCTAGGGAAGTGAATTCCCTGTCCCCTGGGAATATATGAGATAAAATACAGATAGGATAAATCTTTTTATATATGACTGAAGTTATATTTTCAGCTAGTTTAGGGTGACTTTTAACCCTGAAATAGGGAGCGTCACAGACAAGAGTGTTTTAAAAGTTCTCATCTGATATTGATTAAAGCAGGTTGGCCATAGTGGATTCACTCAAATTGCAAATTTTATTTCTATGAAGAAAGCACTTGAATATTATGGTATATGCCTGAGTTTTCTACCAAAGGAATTAGAAAAATTTATCCCTCTCATTTTGTGAGACAGTGATCAGTGACAACTCGATTATAATTGATTTAAAATGTTAATGTTTGACTTTATAGAAGTTCAGCCTACCATGGAGAAACCTGCAAATTTGGTAAAGTGGGCCTCCCTTTCATATTTTCCATAGATTGAATAATTAAGGTCTGGTAATTTCTTTATTAAAAATTGGTTTTAGGAAAGGATCTGAGACCCATTCAACAAACTGAAGCCCAGATGATTGCTAATAGCTAGAAAATTTTCACTTGAAAAAGAATCAACATCTTGAATTTAAACTGAAGTGATCTCCCTTAACTATAGTTGACAATCATGCCTCTACATTTGTGATATATTAGAAATTATTCATCATTCTAAATTCACACCAAAGGAAGTTTGAATTCTTATGGAAATGTGGCAGCCTTAGGTCAATAATGCTTCTCTAGGCAAGAGATGGATTATTAAGAAAAAGAAGCTTTAAGTTTAATGAAAACAACTTTGCCTATTTTGGTAAATCAACCTATGGGGACACCTTATAATGTTCAGAGCTGAAATTCAACACCAGAGGAGAAAACACAGTATATCTATCAAGGACCAGAGGTTGTAGAGTTGAAACAGCTTTCTATACATTAGACTTGGAAAAAACAAATCTTGTGAAACAACAGAGAGATCCTGTGGATGTTACTGTGTCTACGTTGTTAGTAGCTTTTCTACTGAGCTTTACTGATACCTCAGCTAGTATTTTGAACACACTTCAAATCATTAGGAAAGAAATGCCAATCAATTAATAAATCAATTTAATAACAATTGCTAAAACAGTGATTTTTTTTTCTAGCTTTACTGAAATATAATTGACATATTATATAGAAAACATTGATTTAATTGTTTCAAACAAGTGTCATTCTTTCAGCATTCAAAAAGCATTGGTTTTGTATTTACTAGAGGCCAGGTACTCTGTTATTTTTTTTTTAACATTTTTTTAATTGAGTTATAGTCAGTTTACAATGTATCAATTTCCAGTGTAGAGCATAATTTTTCAGTTGTACATGAACATACATATATTCATTGTCAATTTTTTTTCACTGTGAGCTACCAAAAGATCTTGTATATATTTCCCTGTGCTATATAGTATAATCTTGTTTATTTTACATACGCCTGGTACTCTGTTAAATGTTAGGCAACAAACATGAATAAGACTTACAGGACTGATAGTTTGGGAGAGGAAACAGAAAAGAAAGTAATTGCAGTAAGATGGAGTGATAGAGGGTTGCCCAGCAGACTAAAGACCAAGTTTCATTTCACACAGAATATTCAGTCCAGGAGGAGGTATTTCTTTGTAAGATATCTTATCTACAGAAAACAGCCAATAATTATTTATAAATGCTTGTGATATTGGAGCTAAGCACTGGTTGAAATTGTTATTCTTTCTTTTCTATTCTTTCTTATACTTCCAGGCTAAAAATAAAAATTGCTTTGGGGGATATGAAATGTATATAAAAGTACTTTATAATTTATAAAGCATGTTGCAAATATATGGCAAAATCAGTGTTTGCAGATACGTGTTACACCTTGGAATACAACAGTGCTAGACAGATTTGGTAAGACTTTGACCCTTTTTTCTGGAGGTGGACAATAGGGACCAAATTTAATAAACACAATCAGGCAAGAGAATATATTTATGTAATTTTAAATATAAGCACACTTCTAGGAAACTTCTGCCTTCTGAATTCTTATTTTCTGGCATCATAGCCAGTGTGCTTGTTTTTCTTCAGGAAGAGGACTATTTCATCTCATCAATACCCAGCTTTTAATAAGCTAGTTAATTAAGTAGAAATATTGGTTTTCAAGTAATACATTTTATTTATCATCTCAGAATTTATATTTTTTAATGAGTGTTGTTCTTTTAAGATAGTAATTTTTAAAGATTATACCCTTATTCCACTGCTAAAAATGATTTGCAAAATCATCTTTTAGACTGTATTTTAGACATCTTTTTGAAAATTTTTATTTTAAAATGACATTCAATATGTTTCTAGTGGCAAAAAGATACAAATTCATCATAGGATATTTGAAATTTTGATAAACAAAATAAGAAAATTTGTACCATATATATTCCAATCTCCTAGAAATTATAACTTTTAACAGTTTAGTTTGTACTCCTCTACTTTTTAAGAGAAAGATACTCTTTAAAGAAAGGGTTATACTATAATATTGTTTTGAAATTTACCCCCTTCAAAAATGTGGTGTGAATCTTTTTCCATCTTTGAAATTCATTATATAGATATAATATATCTTATCTAATCAATTCTCTACTGTTGGACACATGTTGTTTCTCCTTTTTTCTATTAAAAAGAGCACTGTGGTAAACATGCTTATAACTAAAATTTTGTTCCCATTTGGAATTGTTTCTTTAAATTAACCTACTTAAAGTAAAATTAGGTAAACAAAAAGGATGCATATAGACTATCCCTTGGTAGCACATGCCTAATTCCCTAGACCCTTGCTAAATCTAAACATTATTTGTAAAGCCTATTAATTTAGGAAGTAAAAAATACTATTTCATTCTCAGGAGCATTTTCTTTTTATTACTAATGTAGCCCATTATAACTCCTTCTATAAAATGACCAGTATATTATTTTTTGTTTCATCAGTTGCCTATTAGCATCCTTACTCATGTTTCTGTTGATGTGTTCTTTTTTTTTTCTTTATAGAAAGATTTTATATGTCAAGGCTAGTAGACAAAAAATACAAAATATACATGATTTACAAAGAATCCATAGTATACAAAGTATACATGTTTAAATTACATTATCTATTTTTTATCTTTTTATATTTATGTCATATTTTAATGTAAAATCTAATTTTTAAGTAATTATTGTTATCTTGTTATTTTAATTATTCTCAAACATTTCTTTGGATCCTTGAAATAGATTTCATGTTGAAGGAAACAGCAAAAAGTATTTGATACTGATATTCAGAGTAAGATCAATAATGTAGTTGGGCAATGCCATTTGGAATTTTTAAAATTAAGTCACAGTGAATCATTGAGATAGCTGCTTGTAGGGCTAACCAAGTGATTTTTTTAAATTAATTACTTATTGATATGTTGCAATATATATTAAGCCTATCTTATGATTAAGACTCACATAAGCCCTGTGAAGTATTTAAAGAAACTATAATGGTTACTTGTGTTAAGGATCCTAACACATGCTTCTGTTTCATATTTATCTAGGACCTTGATCATGTGATCTTGCTGTGAGGGTTCCAGATTGGAGCCTCTCTTGGGTTCTGTTATTGTTGACACTACTGGATCTAGGCTGCTTATTACTACTTCTCATTGAACTGTCCTTTCTTTCTCAAACACTCCCATTTATAGATATTTGGGGTTGGGTGTAGGTAGTGAGGCTTCCCTGTTTCTTCTCTATCCTGGCCCAATTTATTAAATAACTTCAAGATTTTCCCCTTCATGTTCCCTGGATAGAGCCCCACTGCCCTATCTTGGCAGATATGCACACTAAATTTATTGCTTTACATCACAAAATTCATAGTTATATATTCACCGTTTAGATACCAATTTTGTTCACAGTTACAGAACTCTCTGCTGATAACTTTCTTTGTGGACTTAATCTAATATTAACTTTCCTTTCCCAGGAGTAGCACCAACTTAATGCCTCCTGACATTTAAAAATTCATGTACTTTAAACTTCATCATGTATTTCTTGTTGAGCCTTAAGACATTAGCTAGTCACTTTTATGTCTAGGTATATGGCAGGCTTCTTAGCCATTTAAGTAAATAGAATAAAGCAAACTCCTTCTATAAAATGAGCAGAGCAATGTGATAACTGATAATAGATATAAAAGGAATAAGGTAAGTTGGAATAATCGTGGAAAGCTTCAAAAAGAGAACAATCTTGAGATACACTTTGCAGTATCTTGTATCCTTTGCTCACAATTTTTCCTTCCTTCCTTTTCCTTGCCATGAGTCCTGCCCTTGTATATGACAGGACTACACTTAAATTTCCTATTGATGTTAGGGTTGATCATATGACTTGCTTTCACAATGAAATGTGGGTGGAAGTGATTGAGTGCTAGTTCTGAACTAGGTCTTAAGAAAAATCATGTATTTTTTTTTTTTTTTTACTCTCTTTGTGCTTCTGCCATTGCCATGAAAAGAGAATTCTCCAGTTCACTGACTGCTCCAGAATAAGTCATTTAGGACAGACCTGAACTACCTGACATTTTGAGGACAAACCCAGCTAAGCACAGCAGAAATCAGCTAACCCTCAACTGATCTACAGACTTGACTTGTGAGTAAGAAAAATCAATGTTTGTTGTTATAAGCCACTGATTGAGGTGGGTGAGTATTTGTTACTCAACATTGCAGAAATATCTGACTAATGTATATTGGTGAGAAATGGTTAAGTCATGAACAAGTAGCATCTTTCTGTGTCCACTCTCACTGCCTTGTTCAGGCTTTCATCCTACTCCCTGAATTGTTTTTAAAGAATTCCATTTTTCCCCATCTGTATTAGTTAGGGTCACCCAATAGCTGTTACAAATTGACCCAAAATTTATAGTGTTTCAAACACAATACAAGTGTTACACAATACAAGCTAACTTCTTGCTCACATTACTACACTATTGTAAATAAGGGGTAGGGATCCCCTTCCATACAGCCATTCTGGAGCCCAGACTGATGGAGGCTTTTCTGTGTTTTTACAAATATCTTTCAACATGGCTCTGTGGTCCATCTTCATTCCAGCCAGCTAGGGGAAAAAAGAGTATGGAAGAGAGTGAAATCTGTTTTTAATAGACTTAGCCTAGTGGTTGTCCTCATCATTTTTGCTCAACATCCTCTTTGTTTGAACTCAATCATATGGTGACATCTAGATCTAAGAAAGCATAGAAAATGTAGGTTTAGCTGCAGGAACAGGAAAAAATAAGAACATTGTTTATGGTGAGCAGCTTACAATCTCTACTACACCATCACTTGTTTAACATGCTTTAATCTAGAGTTATTAGTCCTAAAATTCCAATATGATATTATCTATCTGCTTAAAATCTATGGTCCTGGTTGCCTACAAATTCAACATCAAATTTAGCACTGTGGCTAGAGAACATTTTGTTTTTTCCAATCTCTGGAAACATTGTAGAGACTACAGCCTCTACCCAGAACCTTCCTTCTCCTGCCTCTGCATGTCAAGAGTCCATAAATCCTTTATCCTAGCTCCAATGTCTCCTCTGCTGTGGTGTCTTGCCTACCCTTATTCCACTGCCCCATCTTCCCAGAATTCACTGTTCTTCTTGTAGAATTCTGTTCATATCTCTATTATAGTACTTATTACATTGTTTAATATTGTTATTCAGGTATCTAGTTCCTCAGAATACTTAGTCATCTTTGAATTCTTGGTGTAGTACCTAACATGAAGCTTGAAACACCGTTTCTTTCTTGAAAAGCTGTCCAAGAAGTGAGGAGGCTCTCAGTTTATGACCAAAGGTTTAGTAACAAGTCTGAAACACAGAGCACTCTCATGAAGGAAGTCTTCAGGATAACTTTAATTCTTTCCCCCAAAGTGCTATCATTGAAGGGGAAAAACATTTTTGGAGCTGTTTTAATATGCTACTTTCTAACAGGTTCTTAAATTACACTTTTTGTGAAGAGAAAGCTGAAGGGGAGAGGACATTGAGTGAAAGGAAAATACTGAGCCAGAAACTAAAGACATTCCAGAAATGTTATGAGAGTTAAAATGTATAACTTCTCCCCTCACTTTCTGGGTTTCATGCATTTAATATAGCTTGACCTACTGAACTCATCTTGGGTTTCCCTATGGAGGCTGTCTCTTTCAGGGCAAAGTATCTGTCTAATGAAGCAGATAAAGAAATAATCATATATACCTACCAGTTCAACAGATGTTTGTGAATTAATAAAATAATCCAGGACCTAAGTTTTCTAGTGCAATAGATAATAACAAACAGCACCATGAATCTATGCACTGAAGACCACTTTGAATGTATGGCCAATAACTCAGCTTTCTTTCTTATCATTTTGGCCTTGATGCTGAAGCTGACCAGAGACAGCTGAGTAAAATATCCTCATTAGACCCTACACAGCAATGAGGGTACATCCTCCAGAGAATTAGTCAGTAGAGACATAGACAAGTAGCTAACTGGAATAGTAGTTGGCCAGAATATTACTTAAGGTAGCTCTAGCTGCTATATACAAATAAATCTCCAAATCTCAATGGTTTAATAAAAAAGAGTATTTTCCCCTTATGTTGGGCAGTTCACTTAAAAATGGTGATTGAGGGATGATGGTTTCCTGGTTTCCTTTCAATGGTTTCTCCCATCTTGTGACTCTAGAAAATTCAACATAGGACTGCCAAGATTGCCCGGGTGGTTGCCTCTATCCCAGACAGTGAGAAAAGGAAAAGAGCACAGAGAATCTTGTATGGGAGATTTTTATGGGCCAGGTCTGGAAAAAGTACATATTCCTTCTGTGTCCATTCCTTTGGCTACCACAAGACCATACCTAACTTCAAGGAAAGCTAGAAAATGTAGTCAAGCTATTGTAAGGGAGAAGGAGAGAGGTATGGTAGACAATGCCACAATCCATTGATAAAATAAACATGATTAAAAAAGAGAATAAGAAAAATTTATAACCAATCCTCGTTTTTTGTAGATTCCATATTTAAGAATTCACCTGCTTTCTAAAATTTGTTTGTAACCCCAAAATCAAAACTCCCAGTGCTTTCACAGGCATTTGTGGACATCCACAGGGTAGCCAAAACATTTGAGTCATTCAACTGCACACATTCCCAGTGGATGTTAAACAAAGCAATGCTCGCCTTCCTGTTTTTGCTCTCAAACTACAAACAAGTGTCGTTTTCACAGGCTCTTTAGTACCATACTTTTTGCATTTTTGTGCTTTTTGTTGATGATTTCACTACTGAAAATAGCCACAGAGCATAATCCCAAAGTGCTGTGTAGTGTCTCTAAGCACAAGAAGTCTGTGCTGTGCCTTATGGAGAAAATACATGTGTTTCTTTAGGCATAAATTACACTGCTATTGGCTGTGAGTTCAGTGTTAATGAATCAACAATATATATTAAATAAGATATTGTTAAACAGAAACTCATGTAAAACAAAGTTGTGTATTGGTTGGTTGACGAAAATGTGGCCAGAGGCTGACAAGAACCTAACCCTGTATTTTCCCTAGGAGCAGTGGTTCAGTATTCGCTAATTCAGTGTTTGTAATAATTTTATAGGACATAAATACCATAAATGACAGTAACCAGCTCTGTGTGTGTATAATTTTAATTTTCATATATATATATATATATATATATATATATAGTTTACGTATTGTGTCAGCCACTGCCACTGCCTGTTGACTGTTCCAAAAGGCATTCCCTACTTCCCTCTGATGTACACTAACAAAACTCTGATTGTGTTCAGACATCAGGCAAAGTACCTTGATTTCGGGTAATCTTAGCCAGCATCTAGAATAGGTTTCACTTAGCACACAGTTGTAGCTGATAAAATATAAAGGGTCTGTTTTGCACTACTTCCCATCTGAAAAATATGCCTCCCATATGGTATGTGATACCTTGAGGTGCTCTAGCCTTCTTGCAACCATGAGGTAAAGGCCAAGAAAACTCCCCAAATGTTAACATAATTGAGCTGCTAAATCAATGACAGCAACTCTCTACCTCCAGACTTTTTATTTGTGTGCAAAATAAACCTCCATTTTTCAAACTATTGTCAGTTACATTTTTCCTTACTTACACAAGTGCTTACAGCCAAAAGCATTGCTACTTATTCACATAATACTTAATGCATTCAACAAATATTTGCTAAAAATTTACCGTATACAAGTATTATTAAAATAGTGGATATTCAGCAATAAACAATACAGATAAATTCATGCTCACATGGAGCTTATATTCAATGGGAAAAGATAGACTAAAAAAAGGAATAAATTTTTAAGTGCAGCCTTCAACTGGTTTGAAAGAAACCTGTCAGATCCTTAGTAAATTCACAATTCAGTCCCAACTGGTGGGAGCAGGAGAATGTGGGATACCAGAGAATGGTCTGTTGACTGGAGGTACACCAAAGGCCTTGTATATGAGCATGTTACATGCAGCAAATGAAGAACATGATTAATAAGAAGTCCACTCAGTGAAGATCAGTTAAAGGAGCCTTGTTGTACCTGAAATTCCCAGAGAAGGAAACAGCCACCTCATGAAGGGGTAAAAGTAAGATGTTAAACTGAGTTTTAAAGAGTATGAATAGGCTCCTGGGCTTATATCCAGAGGGAATTCTAATTCAAAAAGACTCATGTATCCCAATGTCCATAGCAGCACAATATACAATAGCCAAGACATGGAAACAACCTAAATGTCCATTGACAGATGGCTGTATAATGTTGTGGTATATTTATACAATGGAATACTACTCGGCCATAAAAAAAGTAACATAATGCCATTTGCAACAACATGGATGGACCTAGAGATCATCAGTCTAAGTGAAGTAAGCTAGAAAGAGAAAGAAAAATACCATATGATGTCACTCATATGTGGAATCTAAAAAAAGAAAAAAAGAGGACACTAATGGACTCGTCTACAAAACAAAAACAGACTCACAGACATAGTAAACAATCTTATGGTTACTGGGAAAAAGGGGATGGGAAGGGATAAATTTGGGAGTTTGAGATTTGCAAATGTTAGCCACTATATATAAAAATGGAATAAAGAACAAATTTCTTCTGTATAGCACAGGGAGCTATATTCAGTATCTTGTAATAACCTTTAATGAAAAAGAAAATGAAAATGAGTGTATGTATGTATATGCATGACTGGGACATTGTGCTGTATGCCAGAAATTGACACATTGTAACTTCAGTTTAAAAAATTATTTAAAAAAAAAAGTGAATAGGAGTTCACCAAGTATAGAAAGGAATGAAGAGCTTTCCAGAGAGAACAGGATATGTAAAGACACAGAATTGTAATGTAACAGGTGGTGGTCAGTGAGCACTTCTATTTGGCTGAAGCCTTCTTTTTACTAAGAAGTGAAAAGAAATGAGGCTAGAACATTAGGTTGAGACACATGTTAAAAAAAACTTTACATATCATATCGAGGGTTTTGAATTTGTCCTTTGAACTCCAATACAATGTTGAATAGAAGTGGAGGAAGCAGACGTCCTTGCCTTGGTTCTAATCTTAGGGGGAGGCATCAGTTTTTACCATTTAGTGTGATGTTTGCTATGGGTTTTTCATAGGTGTCCTTTATCATGATAAAGAAATTCTTTTATATTCCTAGCTTATGAGTTTTTCAT
This sequence comes from Camelus ferus, assembly GCF_009834535.1. Taxonomy (NCBI): domain Eukaryota; kingdom Metazoa; phylum Chordata; class Mammalia; order Artiodactyla; family Camelidae; genus Camelus; species Camelus ferus. Next base: position 23,134,335 of record NC_045698.1, on the reverse strand, counting down.
CCTACGGGAGTATTGAATTTTGTTAAGTGCTTTTTCTACATCTATTGAGATGATCATCCAGTTGTAGTCCTTTATTCTGTTGATCTGGTGTATTGCATTCATTGATCTTTGGATGTTTAGCGAACATTTCTGAGATAAATCCTACTTTATTATGGTATATAATCCTTTTCATAACTTACTGCATTCGGTATGGTAGTATTTTGTTTAGGATTTTTGCATTTTGTTTAGGATTATTCATAAGTGATATTAAAGTCAGTAGTTTATAAAGGCGTGATATTTATAGCAATACAAAGATCAGTAGTTATCTTGTGAGGTCTTTTTTTTAGATTTGGTATGAAGGTAATAACGCTCTCATAGAATGAGTTGGGGAGTGTTCCTCCTCTTTCTGATATTTGGATGAATTTGTGAAAAAATTGTTCTTAATTCATCTTTAACTGTTTGGTAGTATTCACCAGTGAAGTTATCTGGGCCTAGGCATTTCTTTAAGGTAGGTTTTTATAATACTAATTCAATTTCTTTACGTGTTCTAGATCTATTTAGAATTTTCTTTTTCTTCTGGAGTCAGTTTCAGTGGTTTATTTGTAGAAATTTTTTCATTTCACCTAAGTCATCTAATTTGTTGGCATGTAGCTGTTCATAGTATTTCCTGATAGTCTTTTTTACTTCTGTAGGGTCAGTGGTAATGTCTGTTGTTTCATACCTCATTTTATAATCTAAATCTTTTCTCTTTTTTTTTTCTTTTTGGTTAGTTTAGCTAAGGATTTCTAAATTTTGTTTTCCTTACCTTTTTATTGAAGTATAGTTGATTTACAGTGTTATATTAATTTCAGGTGTACAGCATAGTGATTTGATATTTTTATAGATTAGATTCATTTTAAGTTACTATTAGTTATATTTTATTCACTGTACCATTATTTTTGTACATATCATGCTGTTTGATTACTGCAGCTTTGTAGTATAATCTGACAAGAGCTTCAGAGTTCCCTGTTCTCACAGACTACCTCTTCTACTTGGCAAAATTTCTGAGCCACTGCTCCAGGTGCTTTATCGTACTGGTATGTTAGTTCCCTAGGGTTGCCATAATAAAGTTATCACAAACTGGGGGAACAACAGATATTTATTGTCTCACAGTTCTGAGGATCAGAAGTCTGAAATCAAAGTGTTATTAGGACCATGTTGCCTCTGAAAATTATCCCAGGGAAAGATATGTTTCAGGCCTCTCTCCTTGCTTCTGATCATCCCTTGGCTTGTGGCAGCATAACTCCAGCTTTTATATGGCATTTACCCTATGTGCATATGTGTCTCTTAAAATAGTATTCTTTTTATGAGGACATTAGTCATATTGGCTTCAGGCTCACCCTAATGACCTTATCTTAACTTGATTTCCTTTGCAAAACCCCTATTTCCAAATAAGGTCACATTCACAGATACCAGGAGTTAGGACTTCAACACATCTTTTGGGGTTACGCAAAACCCATAAAGCAAGGGAATTTAGAGAATGCAGTCTGTAGAGATTAGTATCTCAGAGTGCAAAGTGACAAGAGAAAGGTAAAGAATGGAATGGACTTGAGGGGTAGTGGGTGATGCAAATGGAGGCAAAACAGCCTAAACCCTTACCAAGGTAGTTGACTTACAGCAAGCACTGGAATCAAAGAAGTAGAGTCCAAAGATAATAACTTTGCTGTATTTACTCAAAATTGTGTAGAAAATGAGTTACCATGACCAGTGCACTCAAATTTCTCTTCCCCTTGGCAAGCGTTACTTCGCTAGTGGAGCTGTATCATAGCCTATTGTCACAAGTAATTCTAATCACTAAATAAAAATGTATTTGTTTGTCTCCGTTGTTCTGAATTCAAGTACAGAAAACTGATTATAGTGGCTTTCATGTAGTTCTTCCATAGGGCAAGATATATGCTGACCACCTTATTAGAATGTTCTGGTCTAAGAAATTGTTCTTATTCTTATTATGAATTGGTATTTTGTGTACTGGTCTTTTTAAAATTTTGATTTTCCTGGGTGTGAAGAGCTGAGGACCATGTTGGCTCCTTAATCAAATTTCTACCTTGCAAGTTTGCCAGAGCAGCTAACTAGCCTACCAAAATGACACCTCTGCCTCTTCTTTACTTCACAATTATAATAATTAGATATTGCATGAGTACACAGTAAAGAACTAACATTTACTGAATACTTACTATGTGTAGTGGAATATGAGGCTGTTTTATTTAATTCTCATAATAATCTTCTGAGGGATCCTCATTTTACATCTAAGGAAACTAAAACAAAGAACAGACAACGTTAGTGTCCCCTAGCTAGTGAGTTTGTAGAGCTGAGCTTTGAACACTGGTCTTTACAACTCCAGAACCTTTAACATTTCCATTATAATATGTTGCCTTTTTGACCATTGATAGTCATAGACCAATGACCAAAGAATTTTAATTATAATTTAATTTAATTTAATAGGTCTTTAATTATCACCTAATAATATTTTATATTTTGATAGGTATTGTGGGGAACATGAAAGAATTTACCAAAAATAACTCCTTGCTTCTGCAAGCTTGTAGTCTAATTTAACAAAAAGGAATTAAATAATAGTATAAGATATAATCAAGTCCCAGAATAATATTTTTGAATTATAAATGCTACTAGAAGTCAGGAATCAGTCAGGAATTAATATAGATATCTATGGCTTCATGGATATGAAGGTTGAATGTTTTGAAGTTTGCATAGTTTATACAGAGGGATGTTTCAGGCAAGAGATATACCATTAGTGAGAATGTTTGAGTGTAACATATTTAGGGAGAGAGAGAAGACAGTCCTATGTAGAGCAGAGGAGAAGCAGAATGAATGAAAATAGTGGGTCAATGAGTAGTCAGGAAAGACCTCAGACCTCAAACATCTGATTAATGTGTCTAAACTTGGTTTTTCAGGCTTTATAGAAATATTGAAGAGTATTATACAATTCCGGTTTTTTTTTTTTCAAATGACTTACCGAAAATAAGTCTGTCAGGCTATGTGGAAAGTCAGAAATCAAAGATAGGGGTTCATTACTTTGGGCCAGAAATGCCAGCCAGAAGTTAACGGTATGCATTGCCTAGCTAGGGCAGTGTTGTAGAGACCCAGAAAGCAGCACCTGCCACAGGCAGCCTTTCTGTTTCCATTTATGAGTTGGAGATACAGTGCCTCCATCCACTTTCTACATCTATGACACTAACTTGTACTAGCCATAATGAGGGTGGTAGAGAGTTTACAGATGTGTGAATTCAACGATTTTATCCCTCTTAAGCAAGCAGTTTGTTTAGTGATTTTTGGCATGGCCCTGTTGTGAAGAGCCAGGCTCTCTTTAGTACTTAAAGCATTTTGGAGGAAATGTGCCTAGGCAAATTGAATTTATGCTGTTTATGACTGCTTTGGTTTTCTTCTAAGTGTCTGGAACGTCTGCTCAGAGATTACCAATTTAAGGCCTCAAAAGGCATGCCCCAGAGACCTTGCCACTAGTGGCAGCTCTATCAACTTCCAGTTGTGAAAACAGAACAGGATTGTGTGACTATTAGAAGAACTAGTGCTATTTATATCACATAAAAATGTGGCCCAAGGTCATTATTCTTATACCAGCCTTGGTAAATTTGTTATGGCATGTGGTTTTCCTCAATTGTTTTTGTTTTGTTTTGTTTGTTTTGTTTCGTTTTTGTTTTCCTGAATTGATGAAATGTCTCCTTTGGTGACACTCATTAGCAAGGGATAAAGTTCAAACTCTTAAAATTGTGTTCAGTGTTCTCTACAACTTCTCTTTTGATTTCTTTTAACTACTTACCTACAACAAGAACTCCTGCTTTGATCAAACAGCCCTAACCCAGTATTACCCAGACTTTTAGCTTTTTTGCCAGTATGTTTTTGTTCTGCCCATCTAAAATACATCTCCACTGCCTCTCCTTACCCCCTCCTATCCCTCTACTTAAATCCTGTGTATCCTTTTAGAGGCAGTATAAATCCTGGTCCTCCATGAAGACAGTTTCATAGAGATAGGAAGTAGCCTAGTCTTTATTCTTGTGGTTGACGTTCTCAATATAGATTCTGTTTTACATTTTTTAAAATGTTTTTAGGTTTGAAACTCCTAAAGGGCAGGAACTGACTCTATAACTCTGCACATAGCCAAGAGCTCTGTGTAATTAGGAACTGAAAATCTAATGCTTTTAATAATAGTGATGTTATGAATATGAATAGAGGAGTATGATAGGGAGAGTAGTTGATTATTACTCCTAAAATTTGTTCTATAATTTATAAGGAAAAAATCATGGTGGTCTAGGTTCCACTGACAGATTTGTGTAACTGTGTAAAGTTTATGACTATTATTAGAGTTCTTATCAAGGGTGGCTGTGTGGAAGTGGAGGAGTGAGGCTAGATTAAGCTAGCTGTGATTTAGTTTGAGATTCTCAAACTAAACTATTATGATCTTTCCCTTGGCCATAGAAAACTGAGCTTCTCCAAGTAAAGATCACTTTTCCACGAATGCCTAGTCTCTCTGGAAAGCTAAGGGGGAGCCAGCAATGTGTTCCTATTTCTCTGCCTGATATTGTAGTTTCTGCCAGATGTTATAATCTATCTCAACAACTGTGCCAGCATCATGATTGCTAATATAGTACTCTTCCTGGCGATCCAGCTTTCTTTCAGCAGGAGTAGCGTGTGCTCCCACTGTCGCCAAGAGTGATAAGCAAGAGCTACATGTGCCAGTAAAAACTAGAATCCTTCAGCAGGCATTGTCTGAGTCATTGACAATGGCCTGAATACATGGTCAACCTTTACTTATTTATTATCTCTTCTACCCTCATATCCCATTTTTAGGTTTATTCAACACTTTTTGGCTATAATGATTCCAAATTGCACTATGCACAAAAAGAAGTAGACATGGCATTTTTATGAACGCAGCTGGGTGAAACAGTCTTGGCATATAAGTGTCTTACCACCTAGTGTTGTAACTGGTTTATAGGAGATGCTGTTTCTGAGATTGAAATTCTTGCAGTCTGCTCCCTATGATATACACAGATAATAAAGCCAATAAGTACCTGTGGCCTATACAGATAGCAAAGCCGATGCTTTTTTTTTTTTTTAACATTTTTTATTGATTTATAATCATTTTACAATGTTGTGTCAAATTCCAGTGTTCAGCACAATTTTTCAGTTATTCATGGACATATACACACTCATTGTCACATTTTTTTCTCTGTGAGTTATCATAAAACCGATGCTTTTTTTTTTAAATTTTTTACATTTTGTTGTCTTGTGGTAATATGCTATAGGGATGATAGAAATATATGCACCATTCAACTGTAAAGCACAAGGGAGTTTCGGTACTTAGTTTTGGAAAAGATTCATCAAACAGTCACCATCAACTCATCATATACTATGAAGCATCAGGCAAGGTAGCTGGAAAACACTTGACGAGGTTGGACTATACATAAATATTTGTAGCCTGCTAGGGTGTTTTCCCAATTGTAAAAATGTTAAAGAAAATATGAATAAAATGTGCACCATTTGCTTAGAGAAAGAATGCTTTATATTCTATGCCAATGTCTCTTTCTTCTTTTACTTTCTTACTTTTTTTTCAGTATTAGGAATTGAAAATATTTGGTGCAGCATTAGAATATGATCTGGTGGCAAACTATACTTGTAAATTTGTCCAGCTTCTAATCTGTGTTAACTGTTTTCTTTACCTCTGTGCACAGGTGGCTTCTGGGTAAAGAACCTCACTTTTTACCACCCACCTTCTTGATTGGTATTGACTAAATCATAATACGGATCCTTCTAGGGGATCTTCTGTTGAGTAAAGTTATTTCCTTTACTGGATCCTTCCCAGTATGGTGTCTGTAAAACATTCTGAATTTTTTGGTTGTTATCAAAACAGTCTCCTAAGCCCACGGTCTGGATTATGATTTGGATTGGAGAGTTGCAGTTTTATAAAGATCAAATGAATGTGCACTTCTGGAAGGAAGGAACATTTTTTGTGGTCATAGCAAATGCCACTGGACATCACCAGTTTTAGACTTAGGGGCATCTGAGAATAATGTGATATTTTTCCATATTTTAGCTTCTTGCTTTTTGAAGCTAGGTTCCTTAAGTCGGTGGCATGCTGTCATACTGGAATTATCTTTTTGTTTAGGGTGGTTATGGATATACTTGGTCATACTTCAGCCCCCAGTATTTGGGAGCTCCATGAATGAGGTATGTACACTTAATCTGACCTATGTAATTAATGAAAACAAGAAATTGGATGCAGATATATTACAGTCTGCTCTCAAAGTTAGGAAGGGGACAAAGAGAGGATATGCATAAAGACAACTTACCAAGGATCAGGCTGTATCTTATTTTTCTGTTTCTGGTTTAAGAAATCCCAGGAATTTTCTTGAAAGGGATATATGGAAATTATGGGTAAAAACATGGATGATTTAGTGGTAAAATAAAGAGAAGAGAATGGAAATAAATGGGGATATAGATTAATTTGGTGATGGATCAGGAAACTTTGGTAGGAGATATGCATTGCTAATCACCTCTTATGTTATTTAGTTTGAAATAATTTTGAACTGGGAGAAAATTTACAAACTAGTACCCAAAAAACTCCTATAGTTCATCACTCAACTCTACCACATTTGCTCTTTTTCCCCTTAATCCTCCCTTGTTTATATTAAAAAAATGAAGAAGGAGACTCTCCTAGATAGCAGACAAATGCAGACATCCAAAGACATCATTAATCCTATAGTACTACTATCCAATCCGCAAACCCTATTTAGATTTCTCTGTCTGTACCAGTTGTGTCTCTTTTTGCTTTCTCGTCCAGCATCCAATTCAGATCATGAGCTGCATTTAGTTGTCATTTCTCTTTAGGCTCTTAACCTCTAGCAGTTCCCCAGTCTTTCCCTGGTTTTCATGATCTTGAGTTTTAAAATAGTAAAGCCTTTCATTTGGAAGCCTGTTTTCACCCCAGGTCTGTCTGATGTTTCCTTGGGACTAGTGTCAGCTCGTGCTTTCTTGGCAGGAATACTACAGAAGTGATGCTGGGCTTGTCTAAAGGCCTGAGAACCAGGAGAGCCAGTTGTGTAAGTTCCAATCTGAGTTCAAAGTCCTGATAACCAGAAATGCCAATAGCATAAAGCCTAGTCTAAGTCTGAGTCCAAAAGTGGGAGAAGATCATTGTATCTCCTGGTGGAAACAATCCTCCCTTTGGAACTAAGATATCTAGGCCAGCAGAGCATAGGTCATGCAAAGAGGAGGCAAAAGTTTTGTTAATGGGTCACTAAGGTTAATAGTGAGAAGCGTCAGTCCCACTTCCACTGCTTGATTCCTGGATGCATGGATCCTAGTATGAGAGAAACAGCATCATATACTGGATGCTGATTCAGGGCATATACAGCATTCTGGAGAACCTTGCTCCAGCCCTGTGGGGTATTGCCACCTAACTGATGCTGTAACTTAGTCTTCAAAAATCCATTTCACCAGTCTATCAAACCAGCTGCTTCAGGATAGTGGGGGAGATGGTAAGACCACTGAATTCCATAAGCGTGGGCCCATTGCCGTGCTTCTTTTGTTGTGGAGTTCCTCGATCAGAGTGACAAAAGGCCCTTGCTTGGCTCAAGGACTATCTATCCTTGCCTCTTCCAGCTTCCAGTGTCTCAGACATTCCTTGATTTGTGGTTGGATAATTCCAGTATCTACTGTCATCTTCACATGGCCTTCTCTTCTCCCTGTGTGTCTCTCTTCTCTGTGTCTCTTATGAGGACACTTGTTACTGGATTTAGGACTCACTCAGAAAATCCTGAGTGATTATGCCTCAGGATCCTTATCTTAATTACATCTGCAAAGACCCTTTTTCCAAATGAGGTCACATTCACAAGTCCTGGGAATTAGGACATGAACATATGGGGACCACCATTTAGCCCACTGTAGTCATTTAAGTTTTTCTTATAGATAAAGAAACCAAGGTTTGGAGAATTCACATAACTTGGTCAAGATTAGATAAACAGAATTTAAATCTGGATTAATCTCCCACTGAAATCTTTGCTATTTCTGTCACACTGTCTCTTATGTGAAGCTTTCTGGATTACATGTATTATCTTGAGTAGAGTTGGAAATTTATAAACATGGTGAATCTTGTTCTTTTTTCTTACTAGCCTGTGCTATTATCATTCTAGCACCCCTCCAGGTAAACCTACCTTTACCAGGAGAGATGCCTGTGGAACTCCTTTTGAGAATGTGCCTGAAGCATAGTGAGTTCAGTTATCCCATGTTGAAACACTAGTAAAGAGCAACGACTCCCCAGCAAACCAATTCGCTGCTGTAAGTAGCATTTGTATCATTTTCTTTCACATCAGCAGAAGCAGCAGATGGTTTAAGTCATACATTTGGGTTATCAGCGGGACACAATTTTCCACGGATGAATCTAAATAGCACTTTTTGGAAACATGGTTTTTATGAATATTTTAATCTTAGTGGTTATTTATTACCAAAATTCAGAAGACACTCTTCACTTGGTACACATGACATGTTGACCTAGACCCAGATGTTCAGAGCTCACAAACTTTCTAAGGATTCTTATTTTAGCCTCAGCTGCCTTGTTCCTGACCCCTAAGGGGGGTTATTTCGTAATAAAAATATTTTTATTTCATTCATTGCTTCAATAAAGACAAATTTTTGTCATTTTTTCATATTCTAGTTTTATTATTTCCTCTCCATTTCATTTCAGCTTCTTCCCTCAGCCATCACACCAAAATGCATTTTTACAGAGAATTTCATGGGATTTTTTTAAAAAATGAAAATTAATTAAATGGTATATGCTTTTAATTATTATAACATTGGTTCCATTTTATAGCTGGGGAAGTTGGTTCCAAGGCAAATGACTTTTCATGGGTTATAAGGCAAGTTCTCATCAGAGACTTCCCAACAGTTGCTCTCAGGACTATGGCTGATTTTCTCTTGTCAAATGTAACCCGTATAAAAATAGACTCTAATCTTATAAGTTATAGGTAGTCTTTCCTATCTTTGCAGTTGTCACTTCCCTTAGCATCTGCTTAGTACTTCAGGAGTTCCTCCGCAGTATATCAATTTGCTCGACAAATTTCTTATTTCATGGTTTTATGTCTTTTCAAAATTCTTTACCTAGAGTGTAGGCTAAGAGTTTTTTGCTTTGGATCCTTTTCCTTATCTCCCAAGATGCCTGGATTATTATTCTGTTCAAACTGAAAACAGAATGTTTGCTGATAATAGGATCTGGGAAGGGAAGTGCATTCTCTTCAGGCACATGAAGCGAAGATTGCTTCCTTCCACTACTTTAGCTGAGACTCCTTTACCATAGCATTGCATGGTATTAAAAATCGTGGACTCTGGAGTCAGGCAGCTGGGTTCAGTTCCAGCTCTACTTCTTACCTTGGTCAAATTGCTTAGCCTTTGTGTCCCTCAGTTTTCCAACCTGTAAAATGGAGATAATAGTAGTACTTATATCACAGGATTTGTAATCATTAAGTGATTTGACACAAAAATGAGAATTATGCCCAGAATGTAGTGAGCACTAAATATTTATTTAAATAAGTAATTTTTTCCAGGATTCCTGATGCTGCCATATGTTGTGTTTCTGCCCCTCATCTTGTTCCCCACCAATCCACTTACCACTGTAGCCAGAATGAGCCTTCTAAAGTACAAAAAAGATACTTTACTTCTCTGCTCACATACCTAGATGGAGAGAGTTTCGGCTTCCAGCTATCATGGAGTAAATGGTACCAAGCTAGACTTCTTGCCATAAACATCCCTAGAACTGAAGAAAACATATCAGGCAACTGTATTTCAGGCAATGGATAACAGTCATTTTAAGCCTGTTATCTGTAAGGAGGGAAACTCAAGAAATAAGCCCTGCAATTACCCAGTTGTCTGCCTGGAAACAATTTTCTGGCTACAGCATAAAGAAGTGCAGTCTAAGCAGAGTACAGCAGTCCCATTGAGCTAACGAGGCAGAGATCAAAGTTCTGGGTTCCTGAAGCAGTTGGAATGTGATGGGTGAGAGTATCATAGAGAAAGAAGCTCTCTCAAGAATCTGGATGATGGACCATCTTAAGCATGGCTGAGGATGATCTGTATATTCTCAGGGCAGATCATCAGAGGTTTAATAGCTAGCAGCTTCTATGGAATTGAGAGCTGAACAAAGAGACTGGAGGTTAAGCAGTACCTACAGACACTAAAGTTCCAGCCTTGCCAGAGCAAAGAGGTTTCCCTAAAGCCTTTGTAACACCCATGCCATCCAACCGAGACACTCGAAAGGCCAGGTCTTAACAATAAGGACCATGCCATACAGTAAGATCTACTATAGAATTTCCCTAAGAAACCCTAATACCAAGCTCTTATTATGTCCCTAGAGCAATTAAGTTTGAAGGTTGAATCCCACCAAGTTAGAGGGGCTAGCAGAATACCTTTGGCCTTCCACTGTTCCTCACTAATAAAGCATAAAATCAAGCCTATACAAATTCTAAGGGATTCTCCAGTAATTGAACTTGTTGACAAATAGAAAGCAAAGGAAATAACAGAATCCTAATTCTCTATGATGTATTATCTAAATACCTAGTATTTAATCAAGAAAGAAACAGAGAAATGTAATACATAGTTAAAAAATAAACATCAATAGAAATGGAATTGACTTTCTCTAAGGTAATTCAATGGGAAAATGATGGTCTTTTCAATAAATGGTACTGAAACAATCATAATCTAATCTCAAGTCTACAAATGACAAATGCTGGAGAGGCTGTGGAGAAAAGGAAACCCTCCTACACTGCTGGTGGGAATGCAATTTGGTGCAGCCACTGTGGAAAACAGTATGGAGATTCCTCAAAAGCCTAGGAATGGGCTTACCATATGACCCAGTAACTCCACTCCTGGGCATATATCTAGAAGGAACCCTACTTCAAAAAGACACCTGCACCCCAATGTTCATAGCAGCACTATTTACAATAGCCAAGACATGGAAACAGCCTAAATGTCCATCGACAGATGACTGGATAAAGAAGATTGGTATATTTATACATTAGAATACTATTCAGCTATAAAAAAAACAACAACATAATGCCATTTGCAGCAATATGGATGTCCCTGGAGAATGTCATTCTAAGTGAAGTAAGCCAGAAAGAGAAAGAAAAATACCATATGAGATCACTCATATGTGGAATCTTAAAAAAAAAAAAAAACATAAATACAAAACAGAAATAGACTCATAGACGTAGAATACAAACTTGTGGTTGCCAGGGCGGAGTTGGGTGTGAAGGGACAGACTAGGAGTTCGAAATTTGTAAATACTGACATGCATATGTAGAATAGATAAACAAGGTTATATTGTATAGCACAGGGAAATATATACAAGATCTTGTGGTAGCTCACAGTGAAAAAGAATGTGACAATGAATATATGTATGTTCATGTATAACTGAAAAATTGTGCTCTACACTGGAAATTGACACAATATTGTAAACTGACTATAACTCAATAAAAAAAATCTAATCTCTATGTGCAAAACAATGAACTTCAACTCTTACCTCACACCATATACAAAATTAACTCAAAATGGATTAAATACCTAAATGGGAAGATTAAGACTATAATCTTCTATAAGCAAACATAGGAAAAAGGAAAAAAGTGATAACCATAAAAGATGTTGATAAATTGGCTTCCTCAAAAGTTCAAACTATCTGCTTTTCAAAGGAGAAAATCAAGGAAATGAAATGGAAGCTACATACTGAAAAGAAGTATTCATAACATATATAACTGACAAAGCACTTGAACAACAACATGTAAAGAATTCTTACAACTCAATAATAAAACAATCAACTCAATTTTAAAAAATAAATAAATAAATTCTATAAAAGACAAAATACAAATGGGCAATAATCATGTGAAAAGATATTCAACATCACTGGTCATCAGGGAAGTACAAATTAAAATCATAATAAAATATCGCTTCACACCTATAGAATGACTAAAATTAAAAGGATTTGTAATATAATGTGTTGGCAAGGATGTGGAGAAAGAAACAAGGACTCTCATACATTTATGGTGAGGTGTAAAATGGCATGACCATTTGTGAGAACAGATTGCCAGTTTCCTATAACGTTGAAAATACTTATCATATGACCTAGCAAATCTTCTTCTCAGGTAGCTACTCAGAGAAATGAAAACTTCCATAAAAAGATTTGTACACGAATGTTCATGGCTGCTTTATTTACAGTGACCAAAAACTGGAAACAACCCAAATAATGATGGGTTCTAGTAAATGACCAGACAAATAAGTTATAGTATATCATAAAATCAAATTCTACTCAGGAATAAAAAGAAGTAAAGTACTGATACACGTAACATGGAGGAATCTCCCAGACACCATGCTGAGTAAAGGAACAGAGTTCAACTGAAAATTTCTGTTTAAATTAAATTATAGAATAAACACCACCAATCCATAAAAGCAATTTAAAAAATCATCAATTTTCACCTGAGTCAGAGGTTGGGGGGCAAGAGAGGAGATGACTGCAAAAGGACACTAACGAACTTCCCTAGAGATGAAAATGTTTTGTATCTTGATTGAACAGTAGCTTACATTGTATACATTTGTTAAAATTCACTTGACCAAAAATATATGCATTGTATTGAATGTAAATTATTCCTCAATTCAGTTCATTAAAAAAAAATTAGACCTTTCATATTGTGACTTCGACCCCCTTCAGGAACCTAATCTCAAATTTCAAGTTTCATCTTGAAATTTTAAGATTCTTCATTTGGGGCACTTCTTGCCTTCAGGTTTTTCCCTGTACTGTCCCCACTACTTGATAATTTTTCCACTCTTTCTTCACCTTAAGGAAAGTGTTTCCTTCTAACCCAAGATTGGTTAAATGCTCTTTCTATCTTTCCACAGCACTCCAGAATAACACTTAATAGAGGATTTATCACATTTTATTGTTTTTTATTGTTTAACTGTCTGTCTTTCCTGTTGAATTGTATCCTACCTGAGCACAGGAACTGTACATGCTTCCCCACCATACCTATCATGGCCTTGGCTTATAATTGACTTATAATTGGCTTATAATTTGTTGAATGAGTGAATGAGTAAACCAATCAATGAACAAATGAGCTTGCATAAGCCTCCTGAGATCTTCAGGTTGATTCCCAGTGATTTCAAGGTTCTGTTTTCTAAGTGAAATTAATTGAGGGCTTCCCCCTCTAAGTGAATGTTACTTTTGGTTCAGCAGCACATAGTTTATTACAGGTATTTTCTTCTAAATTGTATTTCTCAGAAGCCACCATTCTTGTAGAAGCAGTGAGTCACTGAAAAGCAATTCTTGGCTGTGCCTTCCCCCACCACCCTGTCCCCCCAGCTAGCCAGGCCAAACATTCCATATTAACCATGTTTTATTGTCTAGGAGCTTTCTGTCTGATTTAGATTGTCTATCAAGATATTTTGTAGTTTTCTTCCACTCTGAAAAGTGTAGCTTATTTTTCCTGTCTTATATGTTCTTTACTTTTCTGCAAATGCTTTTGAAAAATAGTTCAAAATATAGCAAATATATGCAAACAATACAGATGAAGCCTAATAAGATGGATTCTTATCTCCTCCACCACTGTTTCTCATGTCTTTTATTCTACTGACATGTAGTTTCAAAGCTTTTAGGAAAAATTTGCTATTCATTCAATTCAAGAAAGTTTCAGAGAGAAGTATTAAAGCCCCCTTCTCAAATAGTTTAGAGTATGGTGGAGACGTGCAAATAAACAAACCACTGTGTGCTCTGTGACACAATAAAGGTGTGTCCAGGGCACTAAATGATGGTTGGAGTCTACAATTTTATGCACATGATACCTAGTTGTTAAACATTTTTCTAAGACAGGCATTAACAGCCCCACTTTACAAATAAAGATTATGAATCATAGGACAGTAATGTTTTCAAGGTCACACAACTAATAAGTGGCAGAAGCAAAATCCAGGCTGGTCAGGTTTTTAAGCCTATGTCCTTTTATGTATGCCATGTTGCTCTTCCTGCCAAGGTCAGGGAGAGAAGAAAATTAAGGAGCCAAGGATGACACATGGTTTTCCAGCTAGGCAGACTGAGTGGCAACTGGTGGCACCCATATTCTGAGACCAGGAATGCAGGGAGAGGGCAAGGTTGGAGGAAAGCATGGTATTCTGAGATATTTGAAGATCAGCGTTTGCTGACGTTGAGACAGGGGTGCCTAAAGGTCATTTTGCCCAGCTACCACAGGCAGTGGGAATGAGAATCTCGAGCATAAGCTGTAGGCATGGGTTGGAGATAAAGATGTGAACACCATAGTACTTATGTAGTAGTTGAAACTTTGGGTGTGCATTGAATCACCCAGAAGGAGTGTGTAGATTAAGAGTTTTAAACATTTAAACATCCATCTTTGATTCACTGGCCTCTAGATTCCTCTAATATATCTTACATAAAAATTTTATGCATGTGTCAGGACTTAAAGTTAGATTTATTCATTTGAAAAATATTGATGGAGTTACTGAGTATCAATTATGTGTTCAACAGTGGGCTAGACTGTGGGGAATAGAAAGGAAGAAAATACAATTTCCCCACTCTAGGAACCTACAATTTGGCTGGCAAGTCAGAGTACATTTATACCAACTCCTGGAAGTCATAATGCACAATCTAGACTATGGACAGGACCAGCATGTTTTAGGTTGTGGATATGTTTCAAAGAAACCTTGAGTGTCTCATAACAAATCATCTGAAAACATCCAAAAGATACAATATACACATAATTAATGTAAGCTCCGCCCAATTTGCTACTTCCATTTCTGTTCTCTTTAGAAACTATTTATCACTGAAAAATAATAAAAACATTCCTTTCTTGAGCTTATTATGCTTTAAACCCATTTACTTCAATACTGAAAATTCAGGTAGACCTCAGAAAGATTGGAACTTGGAAATGGAAAGCTATAAGGAGACCCATGCATGACCTTGCTCGGTTTCTTATTCCTGCTTCTTGCTGCATGTTTGGTTCATTCTTATCTCTGCAGACTCTTTCTGTCTGCTTCTAGTGCTGCCTGACAAAATATGACCATTCAGAGTAGAATACGGTTGCTAAGTTTTTTCTTGGTCTTGAGTCCCTCATGGTTTTCCTCTCTCAACACTATATACATTATTTTTAACCCTTACAACTACCTTTTAAGACTGAAATTATTCTTTCTGCATGACATGTGGGAAAACTGAAGCTGAGAGAGACTGTGGCCCCTGAAGTCACTGTCATCTGTTGGGAATTAAAAGAAAAAGATAAGACCTCTGCCCTCATGGATTTCACAGTCCAATGATGAAGCAGATATTCATCGTTCTAGATATAGACATAAATTAATCATCATAGAATTCTGCACAGGGTGCTATAGTAGATGAGTAAACACAGAATTTTAGTAACATAAAGACTGATGCCTGGAGAAGCAGGGAGAGCACTGTAGAAAGGACATTTGAACCAAACTTGGAAAGATACATAGCTCTCCAGGTATAAAAGGAGGAAATGACATTCTAGTCAGCAGGCACAAGAGTGCTTATTATAAACAGAAAGAGCAGTGCTGTCCATGGTTCTCCTTGAACCCATGGCTCTGGGTTGGCAGCCAAGCACCAGTACACTAATGGTGAGCCTGGCTGTAGATCCTACTGAAATGGTTCAGTCTGATTTCCAGTAAGCCAGAAAAGAGAACACTTGAGACCAATATTTGGTATAAAAATTTTGTCTCTTTCTTGCTCTCTAGTTTTCTCTCTCTTTTTCTCCTCCCTACACCGCTACCCCAACCACAATATAAATCAGCACAGAAAACAATGTGAGCTTTGGCAGTAATCACTGTTAGTCTTGAGTGATGAATACATACCAGATCTGGGCATTACAAAAGCTGCTTCTGTGGTACATTATACTTTTTCAGGATTTCGCAAAGTATATGTGTATTGTCTCTAACTTAGAGCCTATACCACACAGCTTTGCGTAGAACTTTTGGGATCTCCCACCAAAGAGCATGAGTCTGGATTCTATAAAAAGTTATTTAGCAAGGTGTGGGCTACAGAATCCGGCTTATGCCTCTTCAGAAATAAGGCTGAAATGTAGGTGTTCTCTATATAGATAGCAGCTGAAGACTGTCTAGCTTGCTATAAATGGAGAAAAGGACTAACAATTTTCACTCATGAGGTTCATTCTCTCATAGCTAAGTTTACCCCCAGAGATGTTTAAATAAAAAGCTTTTTCTTAAGTCATGAGAAATCCTAATAAGCAAGAAAGATTTGCTACTTAAAACATTATATTTAAGTTTCATTAGAATTATACCTGAACATCTATAAATTCATTCTATTCCTTCAGCTCTGAAGAAGATAGATGTGCATTTCTATAGAATGTTCTTTCAGTTTAGCATTTGTCACTAGGACAATCAACTTGAATGTCTTTTCCCCACGCCATTGTTATCAGAAATAGTACTGTCTTCTGAACCTCAGCTGAAGGTCTTGCTGGTGTAGGGCATAACAAATACTGCATATACTAAAGTATCTCACTTAGTCTAATGCAGTTAAAAATCATCTAGTCCAGAAGACTTGGATAAATGCAAGCACAAATGTATTTAACTATGTTGCCCCACTAGCCCTCACCATTAGTGAAAATAGTATATAATAATAGCCAACAATTTTTAAAATCTTTTTTTTGTCCAGGTAGTTGTAGGTGTATGTAATAAAACATTGAAAAAAATATAAAATACGTATGGCACAGTAAGAGTCTTTCTTCCTTCACCAGTCCCCTGCAGCCACATAGCACCATCTCCAGAAGTAATGACCATATCCAGACTTTCTCTATCCTTCCAGAGATGTTATGCACACATATATGTGTGTGTTTGTGTGTGTATACACACACATTGCTTTAATTTTGTGCAAATTAAATTATTAGTGGCACATAATACACACTGATTTGCATCTTGTGTTTTCACTTAACACATCTTAGAGTTGTTGCGTATTAGACCAGGTAGATCTGCCACATTCTATTTAATTGACGCTATTATTCCATTATTTCATTGCACTGTACTTCATTTGCCAGATCTCTATTGATGGAAATGCATGCTGTTTCCAGTCTTTTGCTAATACAGACAATGTTGCAATGAATATAATTCGCATATATGTAGAAATATTTGTCAGATAGATTTCTGGAAGCAGAATTGTTGGGTTAATGATGAGGAGTGGGAGAAAACATGTTTTTTGAGTAAAAGTTCAGAAGTGATCAGAAGTTTTGTACCTTAGCTTAGCTCTGTGTCTGTCTTGGTACTGTCTCTCTCCTAGGAATTCCTTAGTTGAGACTACTCAAACACTACAGTACATTTGATTTCTATTTTCTCACCAGTGTTCCGAGTTCCTTTGTCTTTTTATCCTACCTGCTCCATTAGTCATCAAAGCTAAATCTGCCTTTTCCACTACTGCACCTAGACTGCCAGATGTTTGGGGGAAACACATGTAATTTGGTTCTATTACAAATTTGTATTTTCTTAGATAATTTAGGGACTCTATACTACTCAATAATCCTTCTACTTACACCTAACAAACTGTCCCTCCAACATTGGCCATTCCACTGGCTGATCTATATCCACAAACTTTTTATCTTACACCGTACTCATTCTTAGCTTCCCTGCTTCTTAGAGAAAGATAGCTCATTAGGTTAGAATCCCCTTAACTTCTGGTTTAACCCTCAGAATTCTACATGAAATTGTCAGACTATCTCAAAACACAGTTCCCTTTTCACTATCTAGTGATAATCCTGCCACATACTCCTTATTCCCACTGCCTCTCTACTGACTTTTTCATCCCAGTATATAAATAAATTCTGTAAAATTAAAATCATCTCTTTGCCCTTTATTCTCCTCCAGTAATTACTTCCCATTCCTTCCCAAATAGCATTCTTAAGAGGATAGGCCAAAGACTAGATACTTCCACTGTTTCATTTCTGATCTTCTTGTCCGTTTACTAAAGAATGGGTACTGCTTCTACTGCATCACTGAAACTGCTCTTGCCAGAGTCCCCAAAGAACATCAAGTCTTGACTATTTTTTGAGCAGTCATGGACATTTCTGTATTTGAATTTTTTCCAGCATTTGACGCTTGATTTAACTCTAACCCCACCCCATCCAGCAGCATTTCTCAGTTATTTTCATTAGACACTTTCTTCTTGTTCTCCTTAACTTATTTTTTTCTTTTCTTTTTTTTTTTAACTGTTCTTCTGGTTCCTTTTTGACTTTAGGTCTTTAGGTCCTATGTTCCCTAGGATTAAGTCCTCATCAAGTTTTTCTTTCTTCTAACTCTTTATCCTTTATGGATGATCTCATTTATTCCCTAATTTCAACGATCACCTGTAGGCTGATGACTCAAAGAGCCTGTCTAAACCTCTCTTCTGGACTCCAGACCATGTTTGCAACTGCCTAATAGTCTTCTTCGCTTGGTTGACTCACAGACATTTGAAACATAGCATGTCCCAGATTGAACTCATTTTTCAGTTCCCCACCCCATTTCCCAAGGCCTTCCTCTCCATCTTTCACCCAGTCACCGAGGCCAGGAATTTTTAGTCAGCATCTTCCCTTGCTTTTCCCTCTTCTCTCCACACTTGATCAATCACTACATTCTGCTGTTTCTATCTCCTAGACACTGATTGAATTCATTCTCTTATTTCCATACCCATGTGACTGCCTGAGTTTTATATCTCATTATTTCTCACCTGAACTTTTGTCAGTAATCAGCTAACTGACCTCTATCAATTTATGGTACTTATAATTAAGCTACTTCACATTGATTGTTAGAGTTATCTTTCTAAATTGCTTATATTAAGTTACTCTTTTACTTAAAATTATTTTCTAGGTTTTCATTGCCTACAATACAGTTTGAACTACTTACCACACTTTACATTTTACTTGCTTCTCCAGCCTCATCGCCTCTGACTCCTCAACATGTGTCATATACTTCAGTCTTCAAAAAGTATTCATTATTGCCTCCATATTCATTTTCTTTCTATCTCTGGATGGTTGTTCATGCTATTTCTTGGTCTTTTTCACTCTGTCTCCTAGGGGATATTTACTGATCTCAAAACTCAGATGCAGTGCTCTCTTCTCTATGGTTCCGTAGTTTTTTTTTTTTTTATAACTGTATATTTTTTTAAATTCACTGGTATATTCCTCCATTAGACTGCAAGACTTTCCTGGGAAATGACCATGTTTTATTCATCTATGTGTCTGTAATATCTTTCACAATTCCTTGCACTGAGAAGCCACTCAAAAAATATTCATTTAATAGTGTCCTATGTTTGGTCCCTATTTTTATTTATTTATTCTAGTTTATGCCATCTAATTTGATTTCCTCTTAGAAAATGGTGCTCTGTTTATATCACTTCCTCTAAATCTTCCAAGGGACTCTGCTTACCCATAGGATGATGTCCAAACTCCTTGGTATGGTGCTTAGGTTCCTCAAAACCTGTTTCCCCATATTTCTTTCCAGTATCCCTCTTAGTGTACCTACATATACCTTTTGCTTTTTAGACAGAGTGGTCTACTTGATGTTCTTCAAAATACTCCCTGTGAATTTACACCACTCTTTTATTGCTCAGATTATTATCCTTAGGTCAAATGACTTTTCCCCTTTTCTATCTTGACTAAGCTCACTCATCCTTCTTGGTGAAGTTTAAATCTACAACTCCGTAATATTTTCTCTGACCATTCTCTAAATAATAAACCTCTTTCTCCCAACTGTCACAGCACTGGTTTTTTATACCATAGTTTGTTGTGTTCAGCATTTTTTTATTGCTTGTGCTGCTTGTTATCAATACGTTGAGGATAGGGACTACAGTCTTAACAGTATTTATTGAATAAATATTTTATTATCCTTCACAGCATTGATCAGGACTGTTGTTATTCTTTCATATTTTTTATCACATCTGGTATGACTATTGATATGTTGCTTTAACTTACGTATAATTTTAGTCAACCAAGTTACAAGGGTATTTTTACTTATTGATTTTGATCATTTCTTATAGTATCATTTTCTATCCATTTCTGATTTTCTGCCCACATGGCTGATGGCCCATTATGTAAAAAAACAAAACACAAAACACAACTTATCCCTTACTCTTTAGCTTCCTGACTCAATTATCTTCCTCTGCATGGAGCGAATGGCTAATAGGATGATAATGAGAAGAAAGAGGAGGAGGAGAAGCTAACCTGAGTGACAGCATATTTCAAGCTACAGGACTTCTTTCTTTTATCTATTTATTTTTTTTTGTGGACACTGTCCTGAAGAATGTGATTTTTAGAAACACTGAACATAGTCATTAATGAGAGGCAGAGAGAAGTTGTTGCTTCTGTGTCCTAAAGTATGAAGGGAACATGTGGTCACCAGATGTGATGAAATAGAATTCCAGGGTCTCACTGTGTTTAACTTTTGGACCTATCATCTATCCCATGTCTCTGGCATGTGACCCCCACCCAGAGATTGAACAGGCCCCCCCCACCCCATTTTGAAGGCCATGTCTTTAGACTCATGGCCATACCTTTTTCCTTTTTCAACCTCAGTCACTTGAAACAGTACTCCAATTTACAAAAATGGTGAAGTGTTTGAGGTGTAAATGGCATTAGTTATTATTTGTCCAAATTTCTCAAACTTGAATAAAATAGGAAATTTTCTGAAGATACATATTAGCTTCATCGACTACTACTTAACTTTCCTCTATTCAGCCGCTCTGGACCTCCAGGCCCAGTTCAAGCTCATTTTCTGCTAGGTCTGTGCCTGTTCCCAGCCTCTGGTCTCACATGCTGTACACCAGTGCCCAGCTCTGCTGTCCCCTTTGCCAGATGCAGCCTGTGTTACAAATGAAATTATACATTTGAACCAGATGGATTTGTCTTGGTGATTGGCCCTATGTACAGTCTACAATTTGGGTCAGACTTATGAAAAGTTTGGTGAATTTGGCAACATGTTTGAGGAAGTGTGGACTGTCTTAAAACTCCAGAGAGAAACCTTCAGGATCTCAGACATTCCATCCCTTGTGGGCTTCCAGAAAAGGCCACCCTCAACTGGCATGGGAGAGAGGGCTCATTTTCAAACTATTCAAGTCATGTTGTGACTTGAAGTTGAAGTCTGGTGCAAAATCATGAAAAGACAAGAGACAGTTTGCACTGATCCTAGAATAAGCAGCTTCACTCTACTGTATAGGGACTCTGGTTTAGATGGGTTCAGGAAGATAAAATTCTACCACCAAAGTATAATTATATGGAAGAATTTAGAATAAATATTTCTAAAGTGTGAGAACAAATTACAGCTAAGTTAGTTTGCTGAGGTGAGACAATGACCTGATCCTATGTACCAATTAATAGGGATTTGCAGGTTCCAAGATGGAATTTCTCTTTGCTTCTTCTTCTTGTTGGCTTCAGTAGGAATGAGGCTTCCATTAGGATCTTAGTACTAAAGCCTGAGAATTTTTTCCATCCCAGATTTTTAAAGAATCATAAAGCAGCTTGAAAGAAAGCCTCACTCACTTACCCTGAAACCTCCACTGAAAAATAAATAATTGAAACCATAGCTGAGCATGATTAATGAAGATACATTGTTGTAATTTATTATACCATTTTTGGAGGGCTGTTTTTTTTTCCCATTTTTTCTCATCTGTCTCCTCTGTTCCCTCTACTACTACACTGCAGACTGAGCAAAATGCAGATGTTAAGAACATAAAGATATCAAAGAGTTAGTTTTGGCTGAGTTAGCAGTGACCACATTATAGATCTCAGATTTTTCCCTCTTTTCATGTGGCTTTTTTGTATGTTGGACAATAAATTAACTAGTATGAAGTTACTACACATTTAATCTGAACATGCTGCAGTGGATAAAAGGGGATAACTGGATAAGTCTCCAGGAACTTCTAGATCAGACTCAGGTATGGATGGAGGTGCCCTACAATTTAGATGAAACTTTTTAAATCTGAAAAATACATTTGGAAAATTCTTAAATAACAGAAAGCCCTTCTGTGCCTAATCACCACATACATTTTCATACAGGAAGTCATATAAAGTAATTATAGTCAGTTAATGTTGGTTCTATTTACCTGAATATCTCTCTGCCTTTTGGTTAAGGTATTGCCTTTTTTAACATTGAAGAATCTTCTAACTGTACCACCTGCCCTTGCATTTATAAATCCCTGATGTTTAAAAGTGTTTAATTATATACAGATGGTCTAAATCCATCCTAAAACACTGAACTAATGTGGTGTGTTTGTTTAAATTGTTAAAGCTTTCATCTAGCCAACAAGAGCTTCTGTATTTTTTTTAATCTCAAAAGAGTATATTCAGAGCAATGAATCGCAAACTTAACTGCACAATAGAATCCCTTGAGAAGCTTTAAAAAATTCCAATGCCCAGGCTGTCCCTTAGCCCACTTAAATCAGAACTTCAGGGCATGGTGTCTGAGCATTAGTACTTTTTCTGGCTCCCTAGGTAATTCCAATGTGCAGCCGAGGTTTAAACAACTGATGTTGTGATGAAAAGAGCAAAGGCTTTGGAATCAGCCAGTTCCTTGGTTGCCGTTCCATTTCCAGCACTTTATTCATTCATTTGAAAATATTTGAACAGCTAATAAAAAAATAAAATCTCTAATACACACTGGTACATTTGATATATGGGAAGTATTATTATAGTAATAATAATGTCTACTAGTAAAAGTGTCTCATGAATGGTACTATATACATATAGACAACAAATATATTAATTTAATAAGATTGCATTTTAAGTGCTTTGTTATGCTTCAAGCTTAAGTTATATATGCTGTATTCATATGATGACAAAGCCAAATGGACATATCCAACCCACCTTTGAGCCTTTTAACACTTTGTACTTCCCTTACAGTGATTATTTTAATTCCACTTTAGATTGTATACATATTGTCTTTATCATTGCATGAAAAATATTATCTTCCTTGCTGCATGCTAAACTCTAAACTTTTTAAGAACAGAAAATGTTCTCTTACTCATCCTGGCATCCTTCTCTTAGCATGGTGCATCTCTATCTATGATGCTAGCATGCAGCCTGTCTTCTGAATCCAGTTACTTTGGCCATATTTGGGAGACAATTAAGAACAGTGTATTCAAGGAATTATCGATTTTATATCCATATGGAGTGTGTGTGTTTGCACGTGCATGCACATGTGCATGATCTGTGTGTGTGTGTGTGTGTGTGTCTGTACATGTGTCTGGAAAGAGAGGTTTTCTGTTAAAGGAAATCGTACTTAGTTTAGTCTGTTCCTTGGCTTATAGTCTCTTGCAGTAGGCATTTTCCTGAGGGTTGTCTGTCAGAAGACTGATCTTGTGGGTGGTCTGCCATACTGAATTTTGGATCTAAGATCTCAGCTCCAAGGCCCTCATTCTCTATAATGCCAGCAGACTGTACACTCCATCAACGCCTAATTACTTCCTAGTAGTTTGAACCCACAATCTTTTTTGGTTTGGTACCAGAATCAACTTCAGAAGATGTTGAAGAAAGAATGTCTGGAATTGGGAACCTAAATATGTGACTTTATTTTGGGAGGTGATTGATCAGAAGAACATTTGTTATCCACAGTGTGTTTACAGAGGACAGCTTTGAGAAGAAGAGACTTTCTGACCTCATGGTAACCACTGGGGCCCACTGAAACTTCTGCCCTAATTGCTTGTTGCCTTACTATTTTAGCAAGAATTTGAGGTGGAAACTTGTGAATTAAAAAGCTATAGTCCTTTAACTATCAATTGGCTGTACTTCTAGTCAAACTGCCCCAATCTGCACTTGCAGCTGAAGCCCCCACAAAGCTGAATCCATGACACATTCAAACTAACTTAGAGGAAAACTTGAAATAAGAGTAGAGAATGTTTAGCCAAATGTTTTTTTTAAGTGATGAAATACAAGAGTGTCTGTAGTTTTTGCCTTTCTCCAATAAATTTATAGTCATGTGGAACATACTATAAAAATGGCTAATTGAGATTAAGAACTATAAATGGGCTTAAATTATTTTGTCCTCCTATGAAAAGGAAATCACTCTTAACAAATTTAACATCCTAATTAATCATCACAACTCTCACAACACCCACAAAAATAAGAGCCATGTAAATCCACGTGGTAGACAGAAGCAGAAAAGTGGTGATGTATAGATGACACCTTTCTCCTTCCCTTAAGGCTCTTAAGGAAACAGAGGGACTGACTAGCATTCTTACAATAAATATTATTTATCTTCTTAAAATTATGCTTGGGGGAGGGTTTGCATCACCTTCCTTCACATTTAGCATTGATTTTGATGATTTGGAATGGAAACCTTCCCCTTTGACTGGGGGAAATTTCACTGGCCTCCCACCTTAATCAGTAAGAGATACTATGTAGTTCTCAGCAGTCCCTACCAAGAAATTTACTAGCGTGATTGATCCACTTGGCCCTAATCTTCCCTTTTCTCTGCCCTGTGATCGAGGTTAGGATGGGGCAGTGCCTGAAAAGCTGTAGCACCAGTGAGCTGATTTCCACTGTAAAATTTCTTTTTTCTAATGGGGGTTACAAGCTTAGCTTCTTACTGTTTGTTGTGAAGCCAAAATGCGGCTGACCCAAAGAGATTCTAATAGCACATCCTGGGAAGGCCAACCAGCCAAAAACATCATTGGATGTTCATTTTGTTCCCCAATTTAGGGAGAGAAAAGCAAATCACACCTTATATGTAATGCCATAAATGTGCTTTTTTTGGTCGATTATGAACAGCTTGCATTCGATTTTAACATGTTAATATTTGACTTTCAGGGGTGAGATTTTTATAATCATCCAATCATCTGGTGTGCTTCCAGTGTAATCATTATTTAATTAGGGTATAAAAACTTAATGAAGGCAACATGGAAAGTATTGATATTAATATATAGCATTTATTGAATGTCAGCACTGCCCTAGGAATTGAAGAAAGCACAAAATTAGAGTTAGCATACATATGCCAGTTTTTTAAAAGCAATTATTTAAAAAAAAAAAAAAGACCTAAGAGGTGTCTTTATAACCATTGTAGAATGAAACCTAAAAGATACGGTTAATCCTTTTTACCAAAATTCATTATCATTGATCTATTTTAATAGTACCGGCTTAGAAACACTACTTTCACTATCTTAACAAGTGTGCCAGAATGAACTTGAATAACTAAATCTTCCTGTCAAATAAGCAGTGGGGTGAGGGGGGATGGATGAATGACCGTAGCAAAAACTAATCTTATCTTAAGAGCCAACTGAAAGAGAGATTGTGTCTCATCCCAGTCAGTCTTTTGGCATGAGTCACTGTGGGCTGCTGCTTCTGCTGTTCCCTAGAATCCTACAGTGATTCGCTGGCCATGTATTCACAAAGACAGAAGCCAGTATCTATTCTTGAAAATACTTTCTTTGCTTTCAAAGTATCATCCTATCTTCCTTTTCCCATTTGTGACTAAATTTACCAAAAGAAGAAGGAGAAGGAGGAGGAGGAGGAGGAGATGGCACAGAAGGGAGTCTACATGTGCTACCTGCTTTTCTTCACTGCTCACTCTTCTTACTTTCCAACTTGACATCCACTACCACCACTCAGCATAAACTGTTCTCTCAAAGATCTCTTGTAACCTCTACCAAATTGAAAGGCTTTTACTCAGTCCTTGTTTTCGTGCAAAATATGGAACAGGTGACACTGTTGAAAAGCCCCTTTTATAAATTTCTTTTTCCAAGGCTTTGTGGCACTCCTTTCTCCTGGGATCCCCTGCCATCTTCTTTTAATATCCTCTATTACCTCCTTATCTTTTTCTACCCCCTAAAATGGAGGCATTTCCATAAATTCTCTTCTTGACAGCTTATATTCTTTCTCCTTGAGAACTCCCTTAATTATTGAACTCTCTGCATGAATTTAACTCTGAAGTCTAGCCCACTGCCTCAATGTCCTTCTCTCCTACTGTTCCCTCCCTGTCCCTCTGCTCCAGCTGTCTTAGTCTTCTTGGCATTCTTTGTATTTGCCAAGGCAACCCTCATCTCAGGGGTTTTTTCATGTGATGCTTTCTGTGCTTGCACTTCTCTTCCCCAAGTATCTGAATGGCTTGTTTCCTCATTTTAGGTCTCTGCTCAAATGTTAACTTGTAAGCAAGGCTTTCCCAGCTCACCCCATGTTAAATAGGAATTCCAATTCTCCACACTCACTTTTCTTTCTCAGGTTTCTCTATGCTCCTTCACATCACCAGATACTTATTATGTATTTTTGTTCACTTATTATCTGCCTCCCCATCCTATAATATGTGCTTCATAAAGGCAGAGATGTCTATCTGGTTTGTTCACTGTTAAGTTCTCAGTGCTTGGAGTTGTGCCTGGCACATAGTAAGCACTCAATAAATATTTGTTGCATGAATGCTTAGAGTTACAAAGAAGTCAAAACTGTTCATGATGGCAAAATTTCTAAATATCACTCTCATTCATCTCACCTATGGGTTGATGGCAGTGGGGCATCTTCTTGGGTCACCTTTCAGCCATGATATGAGAATTTGTGTAGAAGTTCTTTATGAAGACACTTCTCTCAGGGGCTCCTTCTTTCTCCTCTAGAGATGATGCTAGAGAAGACAGAAATAATTAGGCAGAATATAGTTCTGAATCTGACTCCAGTGCTTTTGCTTAGAAAGCCCCTCACAGGTGAGAAAAATCTGTCATACATCAGCTTCACAACAGTCTTGAGTTTAGCTGAATTAATCACTTTGTCATCAACAATTTGTTTGAATCATACTGATACGGCCAAACACAGCTCATTGAGAAAGTCAGAAATGTGAGAAAGCCAATTAAGATTTTTAAAGTCCATGGTCTTGGCAGGTCATCTTACCAGTAACCAAAGGATATGCCACTATGAAATTCAAAGGTTCTTATTATTTAGATTTCTCAATATATTCACATTAGACTCTTGCTAAGACTAGAATATGGTCTCCCCATTATTTTTTTCTGCCCTATAGGCCCATAAATCCCATTAAACTTTTTAAAGTCCTCATAAAAATGTTCTGTCAAGAGTCTTTTTGTTAACAAAACTGTTTTTTTTTTCACAACCTAAAAAATGTGTTGTTGTAAAACTCAGAACTCTCTGAAGTCTGGTTAATTCACAGAACATTAGCATGCTTTCAAGAAAGCAAATATCTCAGTGAGTTCAAAGTAAAATGTTTGGGCACAAAAGTATATAGCCATTTCAGAAAGGCTTTATTTTAAGATACTTCCTTTAAGGAATATTTGTCTAGACATGTCTTCCTTGTCTCATATGAAATTGATAGCTTAAAAAGAACTCTGTGAAAGTTTCCAAATGCAAACTTCAAAATTGTTGAATAACTTAATAAGGATGCATTTCATTCCTGGTTTACCAAATATGGTTTTGACAATGCTTCCAACAGTCAAGATGGTTTCTATAATGGAGAATGCCATATTATCTAATAATAATGCCACCCTAAAGGAGATCTGTAAATGCTCTTTAAGAAAACTGCACAGAACATCTATTTAGTATTGAAAAAATAAGTTCATGCAAGTGTCCTATGAGATCATTTAAAGGGCAGAAAAAGGTTTTATAACACAGAAAAAGCCATAAGTCAAAGAAAAATCTGAGCCTCTTCTCTGTTATCAAAGAGACCTGTTCACTTGAACAAGAATTGGGTGAAATAGCGTTGGTCTTTATGAAATGGGCACACACTTGATGGGTAAGATAGACTCACTGAGACTACACACGGTATGTGTGTCTCAGACACTTTTGCACATCTTGTCTTATTCAGTCCTCAAAAACAACCTGTTAGATAGGTATAGATATCTCTGTATTACTGACAAGAAAATTCTGATTCTAAGAGATTCAGAGATGTATTGCCAAGTTGGAATTTGAACCCAAGTCTTGTGACTCCATGGCCAATATTCTTTCCACTAAATCACACAATCCCATAGGTCTGTCCAATCATCTGAAGCAGAAATGGTATTCACAATCCCTTGGTCAAAGAATATTAGCAATGTCACAGATTGAGGTACTCTACCCAGAAACTTCCCACATAAATGCTTACATTTTGTGTGCCTGTTCCAGATCCTATGGCTATATAACAAATTACCCCACAATTCAGTGGCAGAAAACAACTGTTTATTATGGCCACAGATTCTGCAGGTCAGGAGTTTGAACAAGGCATCCAGGGGCAGAATAGCCTCAGCCCATGATATCTGGGGCATCAGCCAGAAGGCTGAAGGACAATCATCAGAATTCTACCTCGTTCATGTGTCTGTACATTGAGGCTGACTTAGCTGGGGCTGTGAGACAGACGTCTCCATGTGGTCTGGGCTTCCTCATTACCTGGAACCTGAGTTCTAAGGGCAAGACCAGCCCAAGAGAAGGAGTCAGAATCAAGCATGTGTAACAGCTTTTTGAATGTAGTGAGTCATTAGGGCAAGCCCACATTTGAGGGAAGGAGAATTGGGTTCCCTTTTGTGGGAACAGTGTTGAAGAATTTGTGCAGATCTTTTAAAATTACCACAGTGCCCCTCCCCTGGCTTTGGAGTGCCTTTGCTTGCTAGAGTTGGCCTCTGTGACTCTTCCTTAAGGACTGCCCTCAAGTTGAGCCACTTTGTTCCCCAGCCAGAATTGCCTGGGAGTTGACACCGGGAAGCCTTTTTTTCCACAGAATGGAACATAACTCACATTCTAACCCCGAAGGACTAAAATGAAGCTACCCTCCACAGACTTTGACAGCCTTGCTTGGTTTCTTTTCCTTCCTTGTCTTCTAGGAGAACTTCCTTAATACATTTTTGTACACAAATTTTAATCTCATAGCCCTCTACTGGGAACTCGACCTATGACCAGGATGACCAACACATCTGCAAAATGATTCTGACTCATAAGAGCACATTCTGATAGTGCTATCTTTGCTGTCCCTCGTCTGCCCCCAACATGTGGTACATGTTGGTTTATTCTAAAGGGTTTTGCCAAGATTTATTAGTTCACAGATTTTGACCATCACAAAATAGTAGGAAATACCCCATATTTTAAACATCTAAACCTCTTTCAATGTTGAGAGGTTCAAAGTGTACTTTTATTAAGCTTCATTCTCTAGTTAATTTCTTAAAGGCATATTCTCTTTGTAGCAGAACTTCAGGTTTCTCTAAGGAATTAATTGGCATTTTCCCAGTAGTTGTATTTATATAAATTACTGTGCATTAAAGCAGAGAAAATATATTCACTAGAGTTTCCTTTGGAAAAGGCAGTGGATGTGGTAATATGGATTACAGGTACTATCACAAAAAGCAGAGATGCAGTCATATGCAGTGAACAAGTACTTATGGAAGGAACAGCATGAAAAAGGGAGAGAGAACAGAAGTAAAAGGGGAAGTAAAGGAGCGGGAGAGAAAGTGAAGAGGAGAGTGAAGAGAGACAAGAGGAAAAGGAGGGTGGACAGAAAGAGGGTGGCAGGATGTTTTTCAGTGTGGTTCCTTCACAGTGATCCCAAAATTCTTCATTAAATTTTCAATAATGTGGTTGATGCATTTGGGTTTCCTGCAGAAGCAGGAATGGAGAAAAGTTTTGTGTCAAGTTGATACAAGATGCTAACCCTAACTGACCAGCATGGATTCTGGAGTGAAAACAAAAGATCCACTCGATGTTTTCAGATATTTACAGAGGTCATTGGGAGGCCACTGGGCATTCCAGGTTCTGAAATTGTGAATTTGAACCACTCTGTAGAGGTCAGGGCAGTCCCAAGTGACATCTGGATTAAATTTGCTTTTTCTCAGTGAAGGGATGAGAGCAAAATGTCTTGTCATTACTGGAACTTCTACAGAGTGGCCTGGCATGATGGTAAAGTTTCTAGTCTGCTCTATGAAGATGGGTCAGTTTGGATGTGTCTCAGGATAGTTGCCTTCAAATGTTTTATTTAGTGGAAACCATAGCAACTCACAATTTCTATTTAAAACAGTATTTATGATGAAATGAATAAGTCTTCCCAAATGAAATTTTCAAGAATCATTTCACTACTAGATAACAGCATTGTAGTATATAGATTGATAATTTCTTGTATTTTCAGAAATATCTAGAAGGCAGATTAAATGATCTTACTTTGCCGATTTTTTAAAGTGAAATTTAGTTTTCACTTTCCAATGATTCCAAAACAAACTCCTAGATACCATAAACCCTGAGCTACCAGTACTTCATACTTCTAACAGCAGTGTAGAAGCAGTGCAGAATTAAAGGTTAGATTTGGAGACATTCACTGTGCTGATATTGGACCTGCCAGTCAGGAAACAAATGACACACACAAAAGGGCTGTGTTGAATAAATTTTGGATGAGACTATTTACAGAGGTGTGAGCAGAGCCAGGGCAACTAGCGAGGTATGAAGAAGCACTAAGGGACCATTAACAGCAAGAAACCATTGTCATTACCAGGCCTGAAGAGGCAAGGAGAAAGAATGGTTCTACAATTAGAGGCAGCTGAGAACAGGAACTGTAGAAAAAGGGCCACCTGAGAGAAACTATGGCCTTAGGGGCACAGCAACTACCAGAACAGTAGTAAGACAGGGAGACAAAGGACTAATTTCTTAAATATACAAGGAAAGATGAGCAGCCTAACTAGACAATTAACAAAGGATATGAATAGAGAATCTGTAATAAAATAGCTGTCATCATTTGGAAAATTGGTTAATTTTATTTGTAATGAAATAAATGCAAAAAATTTAAAGATGCCCCAAAGATAAAAAGATTAAAAATACACAAATAAAATAAATGAAGTCTCAGTGTTTTGTGGGGAAAGTATGAGGGGTCTATCATAGTTGTAATATGAATCACAGAAGCAGGGTCAGAGTGAACTAAAAAACATTTAGAGAAATAATGGCCTCCAGTTTGCCACATTTGATGCAATCTATAAGCTGACAGAGCAAAGAATCTCAACAAGTCCCAAGCAGGATTAAATACACAGAAAATCATACAAAAGCAAATCATAAATTGCTGAAAACAAGCACTGAAGTTAAAAATTGTAAAGCAATTAAAGAAAAAAAATAACATAAAAAGGAACAAAGAGAACAGAGAGAGGACCGAAGATAAGAACTCGAACTGTTGTCAGAACTATGTAAGCCCAAAGCATATAGAAAGGTTCTTTTAAGTAGTTCAAAGAAAAAAAGTCTATCAGTACAGAATTCTATATCTAAGCAAAAATATCCTTTTAAACTAAAGAAAAAAATAAAAATTTTTTCAAACTTAAAGAAAAAAGCAGTACCTGAGCAAATTCATTATCAGAGGACTTACACTACCTGAAATGCTAAAAAATGTTCCTCAGGTAGAAGGAAAGTGATATCGAATAGAAATTTTTATCTACAAAAAGGAATGAAAAATGCCAGGAATAGTAAAAAAACAAATGTGGGTAAATGTAAGAAAGTTTTATTTAGAATTTGAAATTTTTTAAAAAGGTAATTGATTCAAGCAAAATAAAAACTTAATATGAGGTTTTATGTATATCTATATGTGTATATATAAAAAAACATATATATAAAAGCAACATGGATGACAACAATACCAAAAGGGTGAGGAAAATTGAGGTGTACTGCTGTGAAGTCTTACACATTATGTGGTACATTGTTTGAAGGTAGAGTGTGATAAGTAAAGAAAAAAAATCATATTGTGAAAACTAAAGAAATGACTAAAGAAGAAACAATGAGGCCTATAGCTAACAAGCCAATAGTAAAGATAAAACTGAATTCTATAAAATATTTAAAATTTTTTAAAAAGTAGGAAAAGAGGAAAAATTGGAAAAAATAGAAAATAAAAAGAAAAATGGTAGTTTTAAGTCCAACAACATTGATAGTTATATTAAAATGAAATGGCCTAACCACTCCAAGTAAAAGGCAGTGGTTGTCAGTATGCATAAAACAGCAAGATTTCATCATATCTGTCTATAAGTAAACCACTTCTAACATGAGGTCAGAGATAAATTTAAAACAAAATGATAGAAAAATAGATACATGAACAAGTAGTTGAAGCTTGAGTGACTATATAAATATTAGACAACAGATTTCGAATAAGGTATGTTATCAGAGGTAAAGAGGGATATTTCACAAAGATAAACGGCTCAATTCAAAATGAGGAAAGAAAAGGTAATAATCCTACATGTGTATGTTTCCCATAACAGAGCTTAAAAATTCATGAGGCAAAACTAACAAAACTGAAAGGAGAAATAAAATAAATCTGTAATTTTAGCTGTAGGTTTCAACTTTTCTTTCTCAGCAATTATTCAAACATACATACATGAAATGAGTAAGATTATAAAGATGTGAACAACACTGTCAACCAGCTTGACCTATTTCACACTTACAGACATTCTACAGACCAACAATTGTTTCATGTTTATATGGTCCATATTCTGGGGCATAAAACAAAACAACAAATTTAAAACGATGGAAATCAAACAAAGTATAGCCTGTGACATAACAAAGTTAAATTAGAAATCACTAATGGAAAGATATTTGGGAAAACAGCATCTTGGAGGAATCAGCATAGTCACTAAGGCACTTAGTTTAGAGAAAACATTCCTAGCAAAGTGTCAGGTAGATAAAAGGGTAATAACGTCAATTCAAGAGAATCTAAAATTATTTTGAGTAGTTCATAATGTTCCTGATCAGGTAGTTTTCCTACACACTAGTATTCATCTTTTCCCATTGAGTAAATGAAAATGCCAATTTAAGGGAAAGATGCGTTTGCCATATAATTTTTACTATTTTGAAAGACTTTGGAATTTGCAGAGTTTCATTCATTTCAGCAGAAAAACAGCATTTGTGGGAGTTGGTGGGGGGAAGGGAGGAAATTAGGATGAGTTTTCTGTACCTCTGTAAAAGGTAAATATTATATTATTAAAGGAGGATATTTTAGAAATACCAAGAATTCCATCTTGGAGCAGATAACCGTTCATATGAACATTAATACCAAAATTTCAGATGCTAAAATCTCTTGTGGGATTTAGTAAGAAACAACTATATCAGAAACTGAAAGTTTGAGAAGTTGAAGTTGCAATTATACACAGTAATAGAATGGGATATGTCTAAGGAAACTGATTAAAGTATATTAATGAACTGAGAATAATTATTCTACTCGTGTGATTTTTTATGTTCAGATAATCAATAGAAAGAGGTTATTAAAAATTTTGCTTTATTGTACATGAATATGTTACTTTCATTTTTTGGAGCTAGAACTTTGATTTTGGAAATAGTTTTAGATCAGAACCATTTTGTAGTTCCGTCAATTAAATAAACTTTATTTTTCAGTCAATAAATATTTCAAAAATTGTAGAATTTTAATAATATTAGCAACCCCTTTTTCTCTTAAGTGTGTCCTAGCTTGAGAGAGAAATTTATATAGTCACCCTAGTAATGCTCAAAATAATTTAAACTATATTGTATGTAAGTGATATAATAATTTTTATGCTTTCAAAAAGAAAGTTAACAGTAAAGTAGCTTAAAAATATTATCCTAAAAACATAAACATATCTAGTAGATCCACAGTATCTTACTGTATAAGGTATCCAAGATACTTTATGCATGTAGGAATTCTGAAGTCATACATGTGTTTGGAGGTAGGAGTCTGTTCCATACTAATCATGATACAGAAGCTCTAAAATGCAATAGCTCTAGTTGTGTACCATGGTCAGAACAAGGAGAATGGAAGGTACATTCTGGGTTTCCTCCTGAATCTGTGACTGGAGGCCCAAGGTTACAGGTGGAGAAAGGCCTCTCCCTTTTCCATTTTCTCCTGCATTCAATGTCTATTTATATGTTAATTTCACTTCTGAGGCACCAAGTCTGTTAGAAACTTAGAATTTTAAGTTATTTTAGGACTTTCTTCCCTAACAACACAATATACAGTACTTCTATACAATGTTGTCCTGGGTTTCATGTTCATTTCAACCTAGTGGAATCCAGGTGAGTTAAAAATAGTTCATAAGTTTAAAAGAAATGAGAGATTCCTATAGCATTGGAAAAAAGCAACATCATCAATTCTAATAATATTCTAAAGTTGGTATGTTGGTTATTTTCTATTTGCCAGCATCCTTCCTTCTCTAATTTCCCAACTTTTTCTGCCTTGCTCTGGGCTGGGAAGCTGACCTCTGGCATAGTCACCTAGGATCCCTTATTCTCTGGCTTTCTTTTAGGTTCTACCAATGAGCAGCACTGAACACATTCTTAGAGAAAGGTTGGGATACTCATTCCTCTTGTTCTCTCCCTGTCTCGAAGGAAATGCCTTAATAAGTTTCCTTGGAGATAACTGAGTCAATGCAGAGTGCCAAGACATCAGAAAAGAGGGTTCCTCCTGTATAACACAGAAGATTTTGGGCTTTGAGGGGGAGAATTCAATTTGACAGGAGTTGAATAGAAGCCATTTACATTTATGGGATGTAAATCTTACTGCTGCATGCTATTCTTCTGATTTTAAAGTCTGCCAGGTATACTAATTTTTGATGTGACTGATTTCAGCTGTAGAAATTGAAGAGGGGTTGAGTATCAAAGTGAGATCAATATGCTGCAGGAAAAAAGGTATTACTCAAAGATACAGGGCCCAGAAACAAAAGGTCATGGAATGTAGATCCCAGGTATTATACAATCTCGGGAAGGGTTTAGATTTTCTTGGAGTATGAAAGTAAAGGGTTAAGGCAATCTTAAGAGTAGCTCAGAGGTTGATGAAATTCAACCAACATCTGAGTTTTTGATCGTTTTGTCAAATCTCCCCACCCCATATGCAAAACAAATCCCAAGTCATTTCATAGTATTTACTTAGCAGAAATTTGATTTACAGATTAATTTGTGTGAATTGACATGTTCACAATATTGACTTTTCTTTCTTAAACAAGGCACATACTTTTATTAATTAAAGAAGAAAACTGAAGTGTTTTAAAATTTTCTTCTTTCAGAAGAAATTTACTGGGCATTTTCTCTCATAGTTGACACTGTGAAAGGCATATTTCCTCTGTATTTTCTGTTATTGTTTAAATGTGGGAGAACTGCTAATTTTGGATTAATTTTATAAACAACTTTTCCTGTATCATATAGCATTGCCGTTAAACTTTGCCACAGCACAACATATGCAGTAAAAAAAAATGTCAACTGCATACAATGTGAGATCATATTATTGTGAGATTGATGAAATAACTGAGGTGGGCCTATATAAATAGCCAGCTAGGAACTCTAAAGTCCACTTGTAAAATCCAAATCCATCCCAAGTCCTGACGGCAGTTGCCACTCTCACGTAAATTTCATTGAGGAAAATTCTAAATCTGGTGGCTGGCTGGAACTTACAGTATAGCAGCAGTGATTCCAAATCTCTTAGTTATTTGGTACCTCTTATGTTAGCCAGATCTAGGAATACTGGTCTGTGAGAATTTATGAGGATATTGCATTTCCCTGTATCTCCAGATATATCTGCCTGCCCCACCACTCAATGTTCCCCCAACCAGAAGATGAGAACTTCAGTCTACCCACTTGAGGATGGGGACTGACAGGAGGATTAGAACCAGTTGTCAACCACGTGATATCTGGATGATTCTGGGTTACCTAATGACATGATGGGTTTTTGCTGCAATTTTAATTACCTGATTAAGTTTATGAAAATTATAAATTCTTTGTCATTCTCAATATCTGTGTTCTGCACAGGCCTGCTAGTCAAGTTTAAGGGAGATATAGTGGGCACTAATCTCTACAGTCTTCCAGGAATGCTGTATTGCTTTCGGTTTACTATTTTCATAGATAGATGCAGTCCTAATGGCTTACACTCAACCTTTTCTCCCTTAGAGTCTCTCACTTCATGAGTCGAGGAACCACTATAAGGACTCTGCCAATGGCTGAGTAATGAATGCTCTTTTCATTAAGCATTCCAGAACTTAGGAAATAACCACAAAGTGAATCCAGGGACCCGCTGGGCTCACTGTATAATAGACTTGAGCCAAAACTCCATGGGTCATCTGACAGGAACACAGTGGTGTTGTGGGTCTCCAGGAATAGCCTCAGTTCAGAGTTAATGTGGTTGGAATAATAGGGCTGCTTCTACTGGCAAGCATAGTTTGATGGAATTTAGGGATTCAAGGTCCCCAGCTTTATTGGAATCTTCCTATCTGTCCCATCATAATTTTCAGTATCATATTCCTTCCCCATCAGTATCTTAACACATGAGACTCTGTGAGATTGAAAATTCAGTTTGTCTTATAATTCAGCTAAACGTGGCATTTGATTTGGGGTTTTGTTTTCAGAAATACCAGCCTTGCAACTACAGGAGATGAGTTTCTTTGAGAGTAGTCACAGAAGCAATGCCTGGAGCTGGAACTTTAAAGTCCCGTTTTCATGATTTTCTTCCCCTAAATTCTTCAGCACACTTCAGAGCCACCCACGAACGCCATTATTCTTGTTATTTTCACTAAAATTTTCTGTGCCAGGAAATATTTTGTCACCCAGAGCTTTGCCTTTTCTAGACACATTATTGCAGGTTTCTGCAGGTGGCGATTTGAGGAACTGTTTTGCTACCGCATGCCATCAGCTACCAGTGTTGCCTTTACCACTGGAAACAGTCATTAATGCCTAAAGGTCTGATCAGATCGGAGAACCAAGAAACCCTAGAATCAACTTAGGAACTCATGTTTAAGAGTATGTTTCTTAAGAACTACTTTCAGTGCTGAATTCTATATCATTCAGGGTTCAATCAGAGAAGCAGAATGACTAGAACGTGTGTGTGTGTTGAGAAAGAGGTAATATAGCTACTCCAACTTTAATTTCTCTTGAGACTTTATCAGTGATCCAAGTGTTAATTAAAAGTTTGCTGTTTAATCTTCAAATATTTGGGGGGATTTGAAACATCTTTCTGTTATTGATTTCTAATTTAATTCCACTGTAGTCTAAAAATACATTTTGTACAATTTCTATTTTTTAAGATTTCTTTTATGTCCTAGAATGTGGTCTATCTTGGTGAATGTTCTATGTGAGCCTGAGAAAAATGTGTATCCTTCTGTTGTTGGCAGATTCTATAAATTTCAGTTAGATCCAGTTGGTTGATAGTGCTGTTCTGGTCAACTCTATTCTTAATGATTTTCTTCCAGCTTGATGTATCGATTACTGAAAGAGAAGTGGTGGAGTCAACTATAATAGTGGATTTGTCTATTTCCCTTTAGAGGTATATCAGATTTTGCCTCATGTATTTTTACACTCTATTGTTAGGTGCACACAGGTTAAAGATTGTGTCTTCTTGGAGAATTTACCCCTTGCTTGCCTCAGACTATTGTGGAGGTGGTGGTTGAGGGGAGAATTTTTTGCCTTGCCTAATAGCATGACTTGTGATTTTTTTGTGGAAAGTTGGACACGATGTACCAGGTAATAGAAACTGAGATAAATTTGCCTTTGTGTGAGGTTTTATATTAACCTCGTTAGGAACTGGACTGTGCCTAAGGTTTGCTCTGGCTGTAGGCTCCAGGGGCTTCAAATTCCTCTGTTGTCCTTACATTTGTCTCTCCAGTTATCTTTGGGTTTCCCTAAGAATCCCTTTTGAAATAAAGTCTGTGACCTGCAGCTCTTTCATCTGTGATCCACTATTATTATAAGTAAGAGCCCTGTCTCTGCAGAGTGTGTGGTGGCAGTTTGCCCTGTATCTCATTCTCTAATGAGCCCAAGGAGAGTCATTCATCTGCAGTTTATTCAAATTTTCTTCTTGCTGTAAGGACAAGAGTGATGAGTTCCAAGCTCTTTACATGTTGGAGCTGAAAATGGAAGTTGAATTCTTTTTTTAAAATCCTTTAAATCCAATATTTTCAATTAACTATGTCTCAGCATTGACCATTCTCTATCAAATTATCCTAGAATAATACACTGCACTTAGAAATGGCGAATTCATTTCTTTCATTTTATCTTTGAAATTTTTTTCTGTTCCACTGGTTCTGTATACTACCTCAAGGGCACCAATTTATCCACATATGATTGATCCCTTTTGTTTGTTCACCATAGCTTCTTTTTATTCTGGCTGCATTCTGTAACATTTTCTAGAGCACTTCACCAACTTGGTCTTCTGCTGTGCCAATTCATTAATTGCTGATTATAACTAGTTGGTTCTAAAATAATTTTATTTTGTCTCTAGTTTATTTTCCAGTCTTATTTTTTTACCTTATTTTGTTGTCATCATTTCACCATGGATTTCTTCTTCAAAAAGGTCATCTTTTCTTTCTTTAATTCACAGAATTTTTTTGATTATTGATATCTTCATTCAGAATGAATTATTTTTACAGTTTGCAAAATATAGACTTACATTTTGGTTTTTTCTTTCTCTTTTAGATTTTGTTTTGTTTTTCTGAATTGTTTCAGTGTAGTTGCTCTGTCTTTTTCATTTCTCTGTCTCTTTTCCCAAATATATGGGTAATTTCTCCTTGCCATCTTTCTACTTTTACTGGTTTTTCTTGTAAATCTTCTTGAATCTCTGACTGAATTCTACGTTTGGCTTTTACCCTCTAGAGGAAGGAGTGGGATGAAGGTGAGAGAAAAGAGCTGGAGGTATGTACTGGTTCCATTCCCAGATTTTGTCTTTAATCTTTTTCTTTGGAAATTTATTAAATATCTTTTACCAGATTTTACTCTATTTGGGGAGCACCTCCAGAATCCATGAGGGTACTGGATTGTTTCCTTGTTTTAAAGTGAGTCTGCCAGTTTAGCTTCCCTAAATCTTTGGCTATATGAAAGCAACCACTACTTAACTCACCATTCCCCAGGCATTTCTTCTGCTTCACTCCCAGTTGTGGTTATGTTGGAGAAATACTCAAAATTTAGAGGTTCTTCCAGCAATCAATGTGATGCTTTTTAGCTACTATGGAAAAGTATCCAGTGGTTTGAGGAATGGTATTTTCATTTTATTCTCATCTTTTATTTTGCCAAACTTTTATTTATTATAGACAATTAGTTCTGGATAATTCTTCCTGAGGTATTTCTCTCATGTTCCTCTAGGCCAGAAAAAACAAAATTGTGACTCTTTTTAGTTTTTTCAGCTTCTCATTCACCTACCCTCAGTCTTCTTCCCTGTGCCATCAAGAGACTTTTCAGGATTTTGCCCACTCACTTTCTTCCCCATGGTGCAGCTTCTGCTTATTCTCTGTGTGTGTGGGGGTCGGGGGGTGGGGGGGTGTGTGTGGGTGTGTGTGTACTGTATTTGGAAGAGGTGGGTAATAGGTAGGAAAATTTGAATTATTCTCAAGATCTTCATTATCTGGAGATATTTTGTAAAATTTAGAATTCATGATTGCATGCCTTTTCTTGTTAGAGTACTATTTCTGTTTTCTTTATTTTACTGCTTATTTTCATTAGTTGTTTAATTCTGGGAAGGAAGTTTCTATAATACCTACATTTACTATGTCATATTTCCTCATAAGTCCTTTAATACAATTTAATAGTGCTCAAACAATCCAGTATTTCTTGAAAGAGAATTGCTATGAAGATCAGCATACTGAATACACATGTTAATATGAGTTATCTTCCAGTATGGGAATTTGAATAAATGAAAAAAAAAAAAAAGAGACTGAGTAATTGAAATTCTCTCATGTATTAAGGGTACCAAATGGATTTTAGTCATTACTATCAATTTCTTCTGTGACTAAATTTGCTAATGCTTTCATCGATTGTGCTGAATTCATTATAAAGACACAAATGAGAGGTATGAGGGTCAGTTAAGGAACAAAGGGAGGGCTGTAATTCACATATCTGATAGATCATTCCCCTGCCCATCGCCCAGCTCCATGCCCAGATGTATGGAAGCTGAGCTGGGTTTCTGAAATGACACCTACCCAAAAAGATTTCCTCTTAGAGATGAGAAATCTTTAAAAACAGATGTAGTGATGCTGAATTCAAACAAAACTAGGAGATAGGTGACGTTTGTTGTCTAAGCCTCTTATTTCTTTGTGTCCTGAATCACAGGTTTCTTAAGATCCTTATATGCATCCACTATACCCCTTGGTAAAATCTATTCTCAAATTGTTTTTTCACTCTGAGGAATAAATAACTGGTAAGGGACCTCACCCAGGAGAAATTTGCGTTTAATCAGGATTAAATCCTTAAGTAAAAGAGTTAGATTGTGGACTATAGAACATTAGGTATCAGCAAGCCTATAGGAAAGCTTTCTTTCCACTTTGGGGCCCCTTGGGTCCCTGAAATCATATTACTTGGCTAATGCCTATTCTATTCTTTCCATGAGGAAAACCCTTAATGGTAATTAATTTCTTTTCTGGTTTTCCATTCTGCTGACATGGATAAAGCTCTGTGTACTCATTCAGCAAATATCAGCTAATTGGTGTTTCTTTAACACAGTAGGAGGGGGAAGTCAGAAATATTTTTCAACAACTTTATCATTTTACTGGTTTTGATCTCCAGGTTATGTGAGGTCTTACATATTTTATTACATTTTAAGATTTTATACCTTAAAACCTTAAAAATGAGGTTGGGAAATATAATCAGGACTTTCTTTGACTGAACATTTACCAAGACCAGACAGAGCATGGAAAATTCTTCCGTGATGCAGCTGCTATGAAGCCTTTCTCTCTTTCTCATTTCTAGAGTTCTTGAACTCTAATGTGTGACCCTTCAGACTTCAGCAGTACTGTAGTGTATACTTTGTTCTCAGAATGGCTCTGGCCCTGAGTCATTTCAGATAACCTATTGATAATATTTTTTTGAAAGAGTCCAGTCTTTGGTCCTTCCAGCTTCCAAGGAGGTCTCTAGGATTCCTTTTTCTTGCTTCTAAAGAAAGGGTTTAAACATTGTCTTGGTGTCAAACTTAAATCCTTTATCATAGGATTTAAGTATATTTAAAACTGAGTATATTTAAAACTCTCTGGTTCAAGCTAGGGAGCATTTATGCAAGTACTGTCAAGTGATGTGAGGAAGACAAAAAGGTAGATTTTTTTCATGCAGTGAAATGTTTGACAATTGCTCATGTCACCTCATAGTCCTATGCCTCTCAGGCTTGTAAGTCTTTCATTATAGTGAGGATGGAGGAACAAGCAAAAGAAGGCAGGGAACAAACAAACAGACAAAAGTAAAATATAAAATGTGTCAGATGGTCACAAGTCCTATGAAAGTGCAAATAGAGAAGAAATAGAAATAGGGAAGTGCACTGGGAATCCTAAGATGCAGGGTGAGGTACATTTTAATAAAAGATAGTCAGGAAAAGCCTTATTGAGAAGGTGACATTTGAACAAAATGTGAAGGAGATTTGGGGCTGAACCATGCAGATATTTGGAGGAGGAGCATACCAGACAGAGTAAATAACAAGTGGAAACACTGTTTAGAAGTAAAAATGTACCTGGTTTGTTTTAGGCACAATAAGGAGTTTACTGGATAAAAGAGGGAGAGGTAATAGGAAATGATGCCAGGGAGTTAAGAGGATAGATGGGCATGTCTTGAAGGGTCTTATAGGCCATTGTAAAGATTTGACTTCCTTGAATTTGAGTAAAATGGGAAGCCTTTGGACATCATGCATAGAAGTCCGACATGATCTAACTTGGGTTTTTCAAAAGATCACTATAATTTCTGTGCTGAAACTCAAGAGGACAAGGGTGAGATCATGGTGGTGGTGGTGTTAAAACAGTGAGGCGTAGTAGGATTCCAGATAGATGTTGAATTAAGGAGGGTCAATAAGATTTTCTAAAGAACAAGATGCTGGTCCTGAGAAAAAGAGAGGAGTCAGGGATGTCTCCAATATTTTTGACCTGAGACTGGTAGGAGATGGGTAACAACCGAGGTGGGGAAGATTGTGGGAAGGACGGAATTTGGGGGAAGACCGGGTGCTCAGTTAGGAGATACAGAGTAGGAAACTGAAATTCAGATCATTGAGTTGAAATTCAAGGAATTCTGATAAAAACCTCACCGTCATCAGCACATAAGTGGTATATAAAGAAAGACAAAAGATCTGAGCATTTCAGGCAGCGTCACCCAGGCCTCTTTATCCTCTGGCTTTCTTGTTGGTTTTGGTCAATGGGAGGCCGTTGCAGGAGAGCAGAAATGAAAGAAAAGTCATGTCAGGGATTTGGGGGGTCACTCCCACCCTCTCGTTCATGCCCATATCAGGCAGCCCTTCTCCTGTAGTGAGAGGTTCACTGAGCTCTGGTCGCTGCCCCCTCTCCAGTCCCTCTGGCCCTAGCAGTGTTTGAGTAACACCTGCTTCTCACTGTCTACAGTCCTGGATGCTTTACCACCTCTCGTTGGTTGCCTTGACCTTGTCCACTTTATTTAACTCCATTCTATCACTGCTTCAGAGTATGCCTTCTGTTTTTAGCCAGGCCCCTAATGACCTGATAAAAATTGGTGGTAATAGCACTTAAACCTTGAGGCCCAATCTATTGTCAATTATAGTGATCATCATTTGGATTGATAATTATCTTAATTTTTATATAATTATTGAAATTATTTTTATTACATTTCATTTGCTTCTTTTATTCTGTCTTATAATCAAATTAAAAGTATATGGTAAGGAAGAAACAGTTTGCCTTGTTATTTGACCTTTCCTGAACTTCAGTTTCTAGGTGAGTTAAGTACACATAGTAACTACTGCTTCCAGAAGTCCTTAAATAATGAGTTTTTACCTCCCTCAAGGTCTTGGAAGAAAGTTGTTAGAGGAGCATAAAGGCTGATTGCTTACTATTAAATTATTCTGCTGGTATATAAAGCCAACAAATGCTAGCTAGAATTAGAAGAGATAGTTAAGGGTAGGGGAGGGCTGTCAGTACCTGCAAGGTCAAAAATGCATGTCATTTCAAGCTGCATTCAGCAATTTTTTTTCTATCAGAATAAATTCTTTTGGTCAGAGTCACATGACTAAGGCAGAAAACAATCTAAAGACTTTGGAATGACAGTCTAAATATTGAGCCTTACCAGCATGTTTCCTCTAGGTCTCCTTGCCGAAAGCTAGCTACATCTAGGAATGACACACAGTCACACAGCCCTGGAGTTTGGCAGCGGAGCACCTCTGGATCTCTGGCCTTCAGCACCCAGAGGATAATTCTTGAATCTACAAACTGTCTCGTGCAGCATTTGTTCCCCCTCCTCCTCAAATAATATCCAATTACCGAGTGCTGTGCTGGGAGAACCTGGGGAAATGCTAGAAGGAAACTCAGCTGAGAGCCACTGTGGTTTGACAACTCTCCAGCTACTTTGAAAATATTTTGGCAAAAACAAGATTTTAAGTAAAACTGTTTCCTTTGGTAGCATACCCAAAACTGCAGGTTTTACATTTTCAGTACTATGGTTTGGGCCAAAAGGGGCAAAAGAAAAAGAAAAAAAGAGGAAGAAAGCTGTTCTTGAGGAAGAAAGATAGAATCTAAGGAAAAGGGGGAACACTTTGCATGAGATATTTACAGGAATGAGGGCAAAGTGGCAACATACAGAGGCATATTTAGCATTCTCTCTGTACTTTTCTCTACTGAGGAATTTCCCCTTGTCAAAATGAGCTGTTTTCTTTTGCCCTCAGATGGCCTGGAAGGGGTTCTCCCAGGATGACCAGGCTAGGATTTGTGTTACTCCTTATTACAGGATGATCAGCAATCAGTGGGGAAAGGTCAGACCACGTGTGGCCATCCCACATTGTAGCAGTCACAGGGGGTGAAGTGGAATGGTTTTCATCTCAGCCCACGGTTGGTCCTTAGAGGATATACTTATCTTTTCTTGCTTCATTTTCCTCCCAGTTGCAACCACACACGAAATCCTTGTTCTTGAAAGT
Source organism: Camelus ferus (assembly GCF_009834535.1). Classification (NCBI taxonomy): domain Eukaryota; kingdom Metazoa; phylum Chordata; class Mammalia; order Artiodactyla; family Camelidae; genus Camelus; species Camelus ferus. The sequence continues at coordinate 23,090,568 of NC_045698.1, read as the reverse complement.
ATCAGACTTGCTCCTATCTCATGGCCTTTTGTAAATGCTGTTTTCTCTATCCAGAATGTTCTGCCCCTAACCTCCAGCACCCTTTTTCAGGGAGTCCTCCCCTTACCCTCCAGATGATAATAGCTTGTGTCCTCTTTCTGGTTATCTATTTACATATTCCACAATCATCTGTAAATTCTAGGGCTTGTCCATCGTCATATCCCCAGGACCTAACATACTATGGGTGCTTAATTTAAAAATATCAACGAGGTGTTTTTTTTTTTTGCATGAATAAATGATTCATCCAAAATTTAACATAAACCAATGTTTTTAAAAATAAAAAATATCAACCAGTTGTCTGACGCTGTGTACCTTTATCTTCTATTTCTCATTGTACTTCTTTCCTAATAGCCTTTTCCTTCTTTGTTTTTGTTTCCCCTTACATGTTCTCTCTTTTTTCCTGTTATGCTTTCTTCCCACTCTTTATTGAAAGGCCCCACCTAAAGCAAGGCTTCGTAGAAAACATATTCCAAACCATAGAATGGGCATTCTAGAGGGTGCTTCTGAGGTTATTTAATTCAGTCCCTCCAATTGTATAATCATGCTCAGTTGTTCAAGGTCACACAGCTAGTTGGGAACAGAGTTTAGATTAGAACTCTGTAATTCTGACTCTATGTTTAGTCTTCCTTTCATTATTGTCACAGTATATGAAGCATTGGAGGGGATATGACATGTGTTTATTTATTTATTCCCCCAACAACTCTGTGAATTAATTACTATTATTCCTACATTACAGATGGAGAAACTGTGGCATAAAAATATGGAATAACTTGTTCAGTGTCTTTAGGTAGTAAATGAAAAGCTAAGATTTGAACCTGGGCAGCTTACTCTAAATCCAACACTCTGTGGAACACCTTGGGTAAAGCTTCCTGCCCAAGAACTAAGAGTTAAGGTTTTTCTCTACAGATTAAATGTTTAACAACCTCTGGAATGGTTAACAATAAAGTTAGCAAGATTTAAAACTTATATATCAGAATAGTCATGAATCAATCTGGAGATGAAATTCTGCCTGCGGCACTTTATTCAGATTGACTTTTCATTGAAATATAGTTGACAAACAATATATTAGTTTCAGGTGTACAACACAGTGATTTGACATTTATATACATTGCAAATTGATCACCATCATAAGTCCAGTAACTATCTGTCACTATACAAAGTTATTACAATATTATTGCCTATATTTCCTATGCTGTGCATTACATCTCTGTAACTTCTTTATTTTATAACTGGAAATTTGTACCTCTTAATCCCCTTCACATATTTTGTCCAACAACCCATCCCACTCTCCTCCTATGACCACTGGTTTGTAATCTGTATCTATGAGTCTCTGCTTTGTTTGCTTGTTTTTAGATTCCACATATAAGTGAAATTGTACAGTATTTGATTTTCTCTGACTTATTTCACTTAGTATAATAAACCCTTAGCAAAACTTCTAGGTCTATCAATGCTATCAAAAATGACAAAATTTTACTATTTTTATGGCTGAGTAATATTCCTTTGGGCGTGTGTGTATATATAAACATACACATAAAACATCTTTATCCATTCATCTATTGATGAATATTTAGGTTTCTTCCATAGCTTGGCTATTGGAAATAATGCTGCAATGGACATAGGGCATAGGAGTGCATATATCTTTTTTGAATTAGGTTTTTGTTTTCTTTGGATGAATACACAGAAGTGGAATTGCTGGATCATATGGTAGTTTTATTTTGAATTTTGGGGGGAACCACAATACTGTTTTCCACAATGGCTGCACCAATTAACATCCCCACCAGCAGTGCACAAGTTTTCCTTTTCTTTATATTCTTACCAACACTTATTTGTTGTCTTTTTGATAATAGTCATTCTGATGAGTATAAGATGATATCTCATTGTGGTTTTTTGATTTGCATTTCCCTGATGCTATCTTTTCATGCACCTATTGGCCATTTGTATGTTTTCCTTGGAAAAATGTCCAAGGAAGGCCCTCTGCCCATTTTAAAATCTGACTTTTTTCCATATTGAGTAGTATGAGCTCTTTGTATATTTTTGATATTAACCCCATATTGGATATGTCATTTGTAAATATCTTATACCATTCAGGAGATTGGCTTTTTATTTTGTTGGTGGTTTCCTTCACTGTACAAAGGTTTTAAGTTTGATGTAGTCCCATTTGTTTATTTTAGCTTTTGTTGCCCTTACGTGAGGAGACAGATCCAAAAAAAAAAAAAAATTGCTGAAACTGACGTCAGAGAGCACATTATCTGTGTTTTCTTGTAGGAGTTTTATGGTTTTAGGTCTTACATTTAAAGCTTTAGTCCATTTTGAGTTTGGTTTTGCAAATGGTGTAGAAAGTGATCTGGTTTCATTTTTTTGCATATAGCTGTCCAGTTTTTCCAGTACAATTTATTGAAGAATCTGTCTTTTCCCCATTGTATATTCTTGACTCCTTTTTTTAAGTAAATTAATTGAACATATAAGCATAGGTTCATTTCTGGGCTCTCTATTCTGTTCCATTGATCTGTGCATCTGTTTTTGTGTCTGTACTGTACAGTTTTGATAACTAGAGCTTTGTAGTACAGTTCAAAATCAGGGAGCATGAGCCCTTCAGTTTTGTTCTTCTTTGTTAATATTGCTTTGACTATTCAGGGTCTTTTGTGGTTGCATACAAATTTTAGAATTACTTGTTCTAGTTCTTTGAAAGATACCATCAACATTATGATAGGGACTGCATTGAATCTGTAGATTGCTTTGGGTAGTATGGATATTTTAACAATATTAGTTCTTCTAATTCATGTCCACTGACATGGTTTGCTGAAGCCAAGCAGTTGAAGCAATGATAAACATACACTATACATAAACCATATAAGCTTTTATATAATATAAGGTCTTTGGAGAGTACACCTGTTCTGATTTTGGCTTCACTTGGTGTTTCACTAATTTTGTTTATTTCATTTTATTAACTGCCCTGTCAAAGGGTTCCTAGAAGGAAAGAACGTGATTTACGATTACATTTTGCAGTTAAAACTGCTTTAAAGTTATTTATAATTCTGTGACATTAGAGATGGCACCATTAAGTTACCTGAGGCATATTTTTAGGGCTTAATTAGGTTGGAATCCTTTAGCCAATCTTATTGTATTCAAGTTCTTGACCATTCTAGCCCAACTATGTGTTCAGAATATATAAAGACAAATAATAGTTAAATGATCGTCTTCTAAGCAATTCAAATTACCCAGTATTTATTCATTTTAAAAATGGTTGGAAGCACAGTAAGGCTAATCTCAAAACCATTTTTAATGATAGATCTCAGAACAAATTTACCAGTTTGCCATGAGATATCACTAGGCTTTGTTTATTAATGAGTGTGTCAAAACTTTTCCTTTACGTTTATGTGTTTATCTTTGAAAGTATGTTCTACAGGGTATCAATCCTCTCATTCCTTAGGGATTCCAAACATGGCCCCATCAGACTAGCTGCCAATCTTGGTCACCACAAATAATTAACCCTACCATGAAATATTTAAAATATGTAAAGGTTAAAAGATCATAAAAATGAGACCATATGTCCAAACATACAACGTGTGCTTTGGCAAGAGAAAGGTAGTGTTAAGACAAATCTTAACAAGCCTGCCAGGGAACTAGATCAAAACCAGGACAAAAAGATTCTTTTCATATAAGCTAGTTATTTCCCTAGTATGTACTCCCTGAGGTTAACCAAGATGAAAGAAGCCAATCTACCCATATATCTGCCTGGCAAAGCCATCTTCCTTCAAAGCTGAAAAGATAAAAGACCTAGAACTCTGTATTTGGTGAGATGAATTTCCTTGGTCCAAATCCTGGCTCCACAACTAACTCTGTCAACCTCTTAACATGTTGGCAAGATGTTTAACATCTCTAAGCCTCAATTTCCTCATCATAAAATGGAAATGATTATATCTTTCTCCTGGAATGTTTTGAGGATTAAATGAGATTAAACTAGAATTTTGTTTAGAATTTTTCTGGCATATAATGAGAGTTGCTGTTCTTATTGAGAAAACAAATGTATATCCAGTCTCCTCAGAAATGCTTACATTTTGGTGCCCACCCTTACTTATTTCAGATTATGCTCTAAGGAAACACTGGGTCTGAAAAGATGCATCCATTTTTGCCAGGTGGCTTCATTACTAAAGCCAGATCAAAGAAGAGTGTGTGTAGCCAGAATCCAGTTGTGCCCAAGCCTTTGTGCTCCCTGGTGGGCAGGGGCAGGGGGTGGGAGGAGCACCTGCACTGGTATCAGGTTTATCTTACTGATGGGAAATAGCCAAAGGAGACTACATGCAGATCTGCATCAGAAAGAGCAATTAAAAATGAGGATGTTCAAGTTAGTAGGGAGCGACTTCAATCCATGCATTCTATGTATTCTATTACTCAGAATAGTCTATATCCCACTTATGTTGGTTGAGTAAGCAGACTGTAAAACCATCAAAATCTAGGAAGAAATTTCTTTTAGATAGTCAATATTTGGACTTATCCATGTCACACTTCCCATCACTTAGAACCAATTATTTAGTGTTGATTATACCATTATGGGTCAAAAATGTTAAATTTAAAATTATTAAAATAAAGATTCACTCTAATACTTAGTTAAATGGGAATTAATTTATTGAAACTTCAAGAAAAACTGCGGTTTCTCATGCTTTTAGAACTTAAAATATATATATAATGAAACATTCCAGATATAAAAAAAATGTATAAAGAATAATACAGCAAACGTCGACTGAGAATGTAGCCCTTCAGGGGTCTCACTTTTAATCTGGGGCCTCAGTTCATTCTCCACATCTCACTGGCCCCCACCCACCCACCTTTACACCCAAGCTTCTGGGCAAAGAGACTATCAAATGCCCTGAGCAGCTGAAGATTTGGCATCAGTTTCCCACTCTACTTTCTTTGTGAATTTAAATGAGCCATAAACTTAAAAGATGTGTGAAATATTTCATTCAACATTCTACATGTTTTTAGTGGGGAATTTTTTTATGTTATCTAGCCCCGTTATTTTTACCAAAATGTACTCACTATTATGAGTTTGAAGTTTTTTTAAATTTTATTTCATTTATATATTTGTCTGTCCCCATTAACATATAAATGCAAATAAAGACAAAATTACCATGAGCAGAATTAATATGCTTTAAAAATTATTGTTTAAGGACACCATTTTCTATGGTAGAGAGTAGTTTTTGTATTTGAATGTATTTTAATAGTTCCAAAATAATAACTAAAAGCAAATTAGTCATTTTGTTGTTACTCAATGAACATGACCTCTAAATCCAAACTATCGTATCCCTTTCCAAAGGTCCTCTAGGATATTTCCCCAATTTGTAAATTCCCCGTTCTAGCATAAATTGTCCTTAGAGAATGGAATGTGCATGCTAGCAAACCCATTTAGCCTTTTCCATCTCACCTAAGGTATGTTGTATTAATTAGGAAATTCAATCTCTCTTTCTCTCTGTGTGTGTTTTATCAAAGCTTAGAAATCCAACACTTTTCTTACCCAAGTGTGATGATTGTGCAGTAAGCAAGTGCTGAAATGGTACTTTTAGTTTCCTGGGGTTTGGATGAGCCCTGGTGTTTCATCAAGTAGTTAATCTCTCATTGGTAATTCTTATCTTCAATAAGAATAGGGACTTACACTCCTCTGTGTGTGCTCCTGGCCAAATAAAGGCTGATGCCTCCTGCCACATTTCTCCTTGGAGGGCCTGAGCTCCAGCTATAACACCATGGCATCCCATTCAGAGCTGCCTTGGCCCCTCTGCTTGGGAGGGGGAGAGAGAGGGTGTTCTATTCAGTTTTGAGGTAAAGAAACTGAGCCTTAAAGAGGTTAATTTTTATGAATTCAAATAGTAAATGGTGGAAACAAACTGCAGAGCTCATGATGTTTCACTATAGTGCAAACAGAAAAATGCAATTTTGGAAAGAGCTGACAGCCAGTAGAGCAGTAACTGCCTTTAAAGGTGTTTGAAGTGGTTAGGGTTTCAGGGGCTGCTTGTGGGAGACCTAATTTGTTTGGAACCTTGCCTGCTGCATAGTAACTGTTATATTGGTGTTTGCCATTTGCTGCTGCCACAAGTGTGGACTCTGAGCAGCTTAGGTGTCACAAGTACGTCATAACTATCATGTACACTACTATCTCCTGGATCTAAACTTAAGAAGAGGGACAAGTCCTTTAAAATATAAGCAATTTTAAGCCAGTGGGAATTTCTGTAAACCGGAGTAGTGGTTCTATGATGCTCAGTGAGGACACAATAATGTCAAGAAATGAAACTATTTAGGTAACCCCATCTGTGTAAAGCAAGATTAGATAGATCTCTGTGACACTCGGTAACCTCACTGTTGATCTTTAGCCCTTGATGTGGGCTTCTTTATCTCTGCCTACATAAAGATACCAAGTTATGAGAAGCTTGTGGATTCAGACCAAGACCCACAAAACAAAAAGTATTCCTCTGGAATGTCTATTAAGAAAGAATCTTCTTAGGAAAATAATAACATAAACAATGTTAAAGCAAAATTAGTTAAAGTTTCCAAAGTAACACATGTTTGAGTATCTTAAACTACTCCAGTAACAATGTAAATAATCATATACAATCATGAGATCCGTTTCCTAAACTAGATTCACAAAAGATTTCTACCTAGAAATTCTTCCCATTAGCCTGACTCAACTTTCTTCCTGTTTTTACCTTATTAAGATCACAGAGGCTACCATCCCCAAAGTATTTTTTTCATACCCAATCTGAGATTTTTTTTAATACAATTAAAATTCTCTCTCTTACTCTTCTACTTTTCTTTCTTTCTGAGGTAATGATTTTATAATGACCATTATAAATATTTTAAGACCTACTATCTCAAGGATGTGTGTCATAGAAAACTTGTATTATCAAAGTTTGGGGTAGGGCATTTATAAAATTGGTGAATAAATTAATAACTATTTACTTTGATTCTGTAATATAGAAGCTTATCTAAATGATATGTGTAGGAAATTCATGTTATTAAAGCCTTGGAAAATTAGATAGCTATTTTCTTGATAGTGCTGAACTTGAATGTTTGTGAATAAATATCTTTTATAAATGATACTGTCAGATGTCTCTGTAAAAAGAAATATACATATTTATATATACATACATACGTACAACTACATACATAGTTTATAAGTTTGGGCCAGGTACAAAGAAACCACTAGAATATTTCCATAATACCTCTACCACTTAAAGTTTAAATTTTTCTGTTCTTACTGTGTGAATTTTTTGAGAGGCCTGGCTTAAAACATTTTCTATATGAAGAAAAAATTTTTGTGTCATCAGTCATAAGTCCACTCAAAGTATGCTGCAAGCCTCAAATGGACATTTATTATATTCCCAGCAAACCTTCCATATTCTTTGGGATCATTGCCCCCACCCCATTCCTTTTCACCTTTGTTCACTGAAGTAACACAGGGTCCAGACTGTATCTGCCATTTTCTTTTACGATCCCACAATCTTGACAAGTAACTCAAACCTGGCTGGTTAGTGTCCTTCCCTAGAAGAATGTCCATGCTCTGCTGCCAGGACAAAGGAGCACATTCCATGAGTTCTGTATGTAGAATGCTATGGACACTTCTGGAAAACCACCTGGCCCACCACTTGCAAAGCAACTCATAGATTAGCAATAGCAGGAATCCCTTACCACTCTCAGTGCAGAGGGAAGAAGTGGATCTAGGGCCACCCATTAGAATGTGGAACCACTGAGAGTCTATCCTGTCCTGCGGGAGCTGGCACTATAAGGAAACACCACTGTTTCAGGAAATTCCACTGAGGCAGTGGGTGGGGCAGGGGAGGAGGAATCCCTGGTTCCTCCTTTCTTTCTTCCAGTCTCCCACCATAGCCTGATGTTAGCCAGACACAGAAGGAAGTTAGTTGTCATGGAAGCCTGAAAAAACAGAGTGCCCCCTCCCTTCCACTTCTCCCCCAATACTGGGAGAGCAGGGAAAGGGAAAGCAAGGGATCAGCACAGTGACCAGCTAGGTTTGATAAATGCTAGGTTGAACGAAGAACAATTGATTTCTTAACTATAGGATTTCTCGTATCACTATGATTCTGCACAGAAGGGGTATAGTATGTGGTGGAAAATGGAACACTTATGCCAGAGTATTGCATAGAACAAGGACTATCCTTGAGAAACTCTGTCTTCAGCTAGACTAACTCAGGAGAACAGGATTGATCTTGTGGAAATTGCTCTGCATTGACTGCAAGAGTAAATGGTCTCCTAAGACACCATACTCTCTTCTTAGGGAAAACAAGAAAATTCCAAGTATAAACCAAGATTAGAGAATCTGTGTGGCTTTTTCTCTGCTTCCCATAGGAGTCATTCTAGAATTTGTTTTTATTAGTAATCCTTGCACTCAAGACCCTGACATTCTGGACTTTGAAGACTCAAACTAGAGATGAAACAATCAAGAAAAACTGCCCTCTTCAATGGCATTACTTGGAGGAAATCTAGATTCTTCTGGGCTCTTTACATTTGTTTCCAGCTGATATAAACCAAGGTGGTTTGCCAAGACTGTTCCATCTGCCAGACATTCAAAAGGCTGGCAAAAACCAGACATTCTCAAGTGGTGGAAGAGGCAATGAAAATAAAGGGACACACAAAGCCTGATGTTTTTCTGCATGCCTCTCTCACCATAGACACTTAAAAAAACAAAAACAAAAAGTAATTACTGAAAGCTATCACGGTGCAATTTCCTGAGTCACTGAATTAAGATTTTTTTTTAAAATAGACCTGTTTATTTCTAGAGGACTGTTGATTTTTAATAGAGATGTTACTATTCGAATCCAAGTGGGCTTTTTTTTTTTTGGTCCACTTATAAATTCAATGCTAAGGCAGTGTCAAATAGCAATTAGCTCTGTATCAGACACAAAGAAATAGTAAGAAAAAAGACGGTCGAAGGGCACTCTGAGCTTTGTGAGAGCTCCGAGTTGAAGAATTCATGTGCTGAAGATACTGCAAAACACTTTCAAACTTGGAATCAAGACAGATTTCATCCTGGCCCCACTGCTTAGTAGCTGCATGACCTGGGCTGGTCACTTATTGTTTCTGATCTCCAGTTCCCTCCTCTGGAAAATGAGAATGAATATGCATGTCCTGTATCCCTTAGGTCATCACTGAGAGACAAAAATGAGATCATGTCTGGGAAAATACTTCTAAATTATCAGCTGCTTCTCTGTAGAAGAGGATGGCCAGAGAAGGATGTACACTTTCTCCGGAATTACGCCAGAGGCCTTAACGTGCTAAGATACCTAACAAATGAAATCAGACTTCTTTCCTATTCCTCAGAGACTTAAGTTTTCTATGAGTAACTCATAGAATTAGTGCTCCACTGGAAATGCTATCTGATTTGCGTAGCATCAGCACTGAGAAGCCCCTTGGAGGCCAAGGGCGTTTCCTCTTTCACACTGCTGTGAACAGCACTCATGTGGTCCTAGAAATTACTGCAGTATCTTACATCTCCAGACTGCAGGTTTTTTCTGATTTACCTAGACATTACCTTCCCCATATCTCTGCTTGTGGACTATTCTCTCCTGCCCAAGCCACATTCTTGGCAGTAAACATCAAGCAAATTGCTAGTCCTTCACATATGATGCTCCAAGCCCTCTGAGTACCAGCATTTCATCAAACAGAGTTCCTCTAGTCTTAGCAAAATGACAGTGGGTCACACTATAAAGATGGAATTTTCCCAGAAAACCTGAATCATAGAATAACAGCAGCACTGACTTCAGAAATAATCATCCCAATGGTTTATAAGCCTTTTTAATAGGACATACTTTTTATAAAATGAAATTGTGGGTAGATCACCATATATAAAATAAATTTAATCAAAACTGCTTTGGTTGAAGAGGGAGGCAAAAACCCCAACATGGTACTCAGTCATCTTGTTTTTTTGTAGATACTAAGGTTCCACTAAACCATTTGAAAACCATTCTGTGTAGTCTAATCTCCTCTTCCCTCCGGTGTTTCACTCCCTTCTACAATAACTACCATCGGGTTGTTCAACCTTTCATCACTTCCAGTGATGTCTCCCTTCCCAAGGAAAGCCATCTTATTTTTGGATAGCTTTAATTGTTTATTTAGAAAGTTCATTTTTATGTTTTCTTGATTACCTCATAACTTCTATTTGTTGAACCTAGAACAAAATTAGATTGTGCTCTATTCTGTGTGTTTTAGTCAATGATCATATTCCTCTGAAAACTTTTTTTTTTTACAAACTAAACATCTCTGAGTTTTCAAATTTCTCATAATGTGAGAATATGTGGTACTAATCTCTTTATTCAAATCACTTTCCTTTAGGTTTGCTTCTGTTTGTCAGTGTCAGTTTTAATTTGTATGCCCAGAACTGTGAACAGTAATTCTTATCTTGATTGCAACCATCAACTCTCTCCTTTTGAACATTCTATTCCAATGTGGCCTATAATTACATTTGATTTGGAGGAGACTCATGGAGCTTAGTCAACTAAACCCCAATATTCTTGAATATGCTACTACAGAGCAACAGCTCTCATATTTTAAACTTGTAGAAATGTCTTATGGCTCCAAGTGATTATTTTCCTTTGCTGTATCTCATGAAGTCAGTCACATGGTTTTGTTAGATTTACAGGTTCTTGTCATTTATAGGATCTAGTTTGTGGAATTTTGTAGGTCGATGACTGTTTATTTGTTCACATTTTATTCTATCAATCACACAGACACCATCTTCTTAATAATGTCCTGTAGATCTTTATTCATATAAATTTTGTTGCAAAATTGATTATTTTAGACCCAACTATGTAATCATGACCACCCATTTATATCTGACATAAAGAACTTCCAGGCATCAGTAACTATGGTGATAATCTGATAAATTATAGAATTTTTAAGGTTTGGAGAGGGCTGACTATAAGCCTGAAAGGATAGGAAACCTACTAAGTTTATTATACTCCCATGGTTCTATGTGTCTGTAATTTCAGAAATCTTTCCCCAAACCAGGGTTTTATCTGCTGTTAAACAGATGAACTTTAAAGTAGCATAAGATCAGTCTGAATTTTCATTCTTCCCTAGGAATATTCTCAACTTTGTGGGTTTCTGTGTGTGTGCCAGGTACTTTACCTTCCTTGAACATATTTTCATGTGGTTTTGTAATATTTATTCAACATTATTTTCCATTAGTTCTCTATTTTTAATTGTTGCTAACCATTCCAGTGTGTAGCTATTACGTGGTGCAGAGCTGAATTGTCCACGTTGATGTCTAAGGAGACCATGACCCATTTTATTTGCTGCATGGTCAGCCCCAGTATTCATGGCAGGTTTTCTGAATATTTCTTATGAAGTCTTTAAGCACATGTAATTCTGAAAACACATTCCCATTCAGTAAGACCTATACAGGATGGTAAGCCCAACATGGTAAAAGGTTTCTAAAAAATTCCATAAACATTAAGCATATTTATGTCATAGCATTAAGTTTGGTCAGTTGAAACTTACTGTATTGTAGTATAAGAGGCATTTTGTTTGCTTGTGTTTACTTTCCCAGGAGTAAATGCATTTTGGTTAACCACAATGGCAAACTTAGTCAAGACATTTATGTCAACAAATCCTACTGCTTAACAAAGTCACATTCTTAGTTTCTAGGACAGCAGACTGGATTCTAAGTAATAAGGTGTTTATAAGGTGTGCTGTAAATCTGGGACTATAAACATGACTACTTTTCTGTCAAACCTGCTGCTGTGCAGAGGTACAATAAGCTCCTTTTCAGTTTTATGGTGGCCAGTATGTTAGCTTGCCAGTCTTGATTGCTGTTGATTCTACTGTTCCCAAAGTCTCCTGCCAAGCTCTTGACCCAAGTCACGATCTCTGGTGATGTCATAATGCTGCTAAGAATTTGCTCATTCACTGTACCTGCAGGGATGCCCCAAGAGTCACATACCTTCCCGATTAGTCACACACTAGTTGGAGAATAACATCTTGAAAAAATCAGGGCCTCTCCTTCCCCTGATTTCAAATGTATCACATTTTTAGATCTTTCATAATAAGCTTATAGATATAGTAAGATGACTATTACCTTTACAGAAATAATTTTTCATATGACTTTTTCTCAAGCGTTAACAGTACTAACTTTGTTTTTTTTTTTGCCAAAAGCAAAATTTTCTCTGCATTCATAAGCAAAATCTATTTCAATTCAACACATATTTATGAAACACAGAGCCTGGTATTTGAAATTATCACTATGGTTACTGATGCCAAACAACTGGAGGTTAAAAGAGGTGAAACTGTTAGTAGATCTGGGTATTTATTACATGATGTCAAATATGCCTATTTGGAAAAATCTGATCAATTTTAAGTTCTTCACTTTTTACTCAAATATTGTATATTTATATAGATATACTTTGCATCTTGCCTTACTTTACACTTTAATCCCCTTACCCAAAGTGCTCTTGGAATAATGTTCCATAGATCCTGTTAGACAAATATAAAAACAAAAACAAGCAACAAAACCTCAACAGAAATTCTTTTAAATCCACTGTGTTTGAGCTCAGTCCAAAACAAATAGGTCATGTATTTGTATACTTTTTGTTTCTCAGATGAACACTACCAAGATAACATCGATATTTTAACCAGGTATGAACAATGGCCCAAATACAAACAACTAAAAACCACAACTTAATTTCTCATGTTTATCCAGGTCAGAATGTTTCCTCTGACATTTTACATTTAATAAAAGAGTGTCTTTTTGGTAGAAGAAGATTTTCTTTTACCTTCAGGAAGCACATCGGCAAATAAAATCTTTAACCAAGGATTTAGAGGCTATTTCTGGATGGTTCTTTGAGTTATTCTGTCCATAATCATATACCTACACATTTGACATTCAATTTGACAATTAACATAAATTAGGCAAAAAAAATTTCCTTAAACCATTTTTTAAACTTCAGCGATAGACATTTTGCAAAAGAAAAAAGTTCTTGTGGAACCGCCAACATTAAACTATTTTTATCATAATGTTAATTAAACCTATTGATTTTATATAATAAAACCTAAATAAATATAAATGCAAAAATAAACTCATAAAACCCATAAAATTCTATATTAATTTAATGTGAGTTATATGGTTGCATTAGTGATACAAAATTACTGCTTAACCTATGAATATGATAAACTTTTTGGTAACATTTGACTCTATGCTTCATAAGAACAGATTCACATCTAGTTTTCTCATCATTGTGAGATCTTAGGAAGTGTATGAGGAGAATATGAGGTAATAGTCTTTATCAATATGAACAATTTTTAAAATACTGAGCAAACCAAAGATGTAAAATACCCTTACACTGAAAACTACAAAACCAATAATGTTATTGAGAGAAATTAAGAGGAGCTAAATACCATGTTCATGGATGAGAAGATTCAATGTATAAAGATGTCAGTGTACTCTTAAACCAATATATCAATTCAGTGTAATCCACTCAAACTTGTCCAAAAAGTGACTTCTTTGCAAGAATTGATAAGATGATTTTAAAGTTCATATGTAAATGTAAATACTTATGAACCGACAAGGAAATCTTTAAGAACAATGAATTTAAAAACTGGAGGCATGACTAACATTTTAAGACTGAATACAAACTATATTAATTAGAAAAGTATGTGGCATTGATGAAATTATAGGAAATCTGAGAAACAGAACAGAACAGAGAGTCCATAAACAAAGTAATATATGTACATTCACCTGATTTATGACAAAGGTAACACTGCAGTGAAGTAAGGAAAGTGTGGTCTTTTCAGTAAGAGTGCTGGGTCAATTCCATCTCTACACCAAAAAATGTTTTTTGACCCCTACATTGTACTATATACAAAATTAATGCCAGATTGATTGCAGATCTAAATGTGAAAGGTAGAAGAAATAGAGTCGTTTAAGTGAAAACAAAGATATTCTCTTTGATACCTTGGAAGAGTCAAAGATTGTTTAAATAGGATACTAAAAGCTGTAACCATTAAAAAATGATAATCTGTAGATCTATAGTAAAACAAAAACAATAAAAACATAATGATGCCTGCTCCTGGAATAAATTGAGCAATAGGGACCAGATTTACCTTCCCATCTCAAACAACAACAACAACAGAAAACAGACAGAATATATGAAACTACTGTTCTTGAGACACCAGAAATCAGGACACAAAGTCCAGTGACCTCTGGGAGATGGAGAGTAAGTGAAGCAAGCCTTACTATTGCCCTAGTTTACTCCCTTGAGAGAGTTTACAGTCTTTAGTGCAAGGTGAGGGAACCCAGGTGGAGCCCAGCAGACTCCCTGAGTTGAGAAACAGAACTAAGTGTCCAGGAGACCAAGGAGGCTAGAGTTTACAGTAGGACAGAGTGCTGAACAGGACAGAATTGCACAGAGAAGTAATTCTGGAGATAGGTACTTGACTGAGTACTGATTGGTATATGTATATAAGGAAACTATCTGAATCCAGGAAAAGAATTATGAGAGAATATTAGAGTACAGTGCCCATCACTTATACAAGGTCAGAATAGTGCCTGTTTGCACTAGCCAGAATGGCAAACCTGATGATTCACAAGATATGGGAAATATGGGAAATAACTCAAAATGGAGTTGCTTCAGTAAACGGAAATTTAAAATTAGTGCCAGACTAAATGCTACTCTTATCCTGCTTAACAACTCTTAAAAGCAAACTCAAAAGGGTCAAACTGTTTCCAAGTAATTTAAATGCAAAGCTTAAGAATATTCATTGGAATACAAAAATATCCACAGACCCAAGAAGGTAAGATCACAAGACCAATTAAATTGATACCTAATTAAAGATTACTAGGCATACAAAGAATCAGGAAAATACATCCCATAATAAGGACAAAAATCAACCAACTGAAACCAACTCAGACTGACACAGATCTTAGAATTAGTAGACAGGCATTAAAAAGTTACTATTACAACTGTATTCCAGATGTTTATTAAAAAATCATCAGTGGGATGTGGGACAAGTTCAAGCAGCCTAATATATGTATAACTTGAGTCTCCAAAGAAAGGTGAATGGCACTGATATAGTTTAAAAATTAATGCCCAAAAATGTTCCAGATGTGATGAAAAACTATAAACCCATAGATCCAAGAAGCTCTCTAAACCCTGAGCACAAGAAGCATGAAGAAAACTACACTAAGGCACATCATGATCAAATTACTTAAAACCAGTGAGAAAACCAGTGAGAAAGAGAAAATCCTAAAGGCAGTCATAATAATAAACAACATGTTATATACAGAAAAACACAGATAAGATTTCTCACTAGAAACAATATGAGAAAACAGGTAAGCTATATCTTTAAAGTACTAGAAGAAAAAAATCTGTTAAGTTATAGATTTATACACAGCAAAAACATCTTTTATAATAAATATTCATCACTAGCAGATCTTCAGATAATAGAAAAATAATACTGGGTAGAAATCTAGATCTACACAAAGGAATAAATGAAGAGCATCATAATAACTACATGATAAACAACTTGGTAAATAAGTAATATTTTTCTTGTTATTATTCATCATTATCATTAAATATTAATATGATAACAGTGTCTTCTGGGGTGCATATGTATCAATAGAATATGTAACAAAAAACATTTAAGCCAGGAAGAGACAAATGAAAATACACTACAGAACAGTTCTTATAATACATGTGATGTAGTATAATATCCCTTAAAAGTATATTGTGATCAGTTAAAGATGTATCCTATAAACCTTAAAGCAACCACCTATATGATGAAACAAAGAGTTATAGTTAATAAGCCAAAAAAAGAGATAAAATGGAATCACTTAAAAAGACTCAATAAAAAACATTAATCAAAAGGCAAAAATTTTCATATTGGATTTTAAAAGAATCAATACTTAACTTTATATTGCTTATGAAAAATCATTTGAAATGTGAAGACACAAATATTTAAAAGTAAAAGGATGAAAATGATATACCACACTGAAAGTAATAAAAAATAAAAAAGCTAGAATGGCTATAGTTATATCAGAGAAATTAGATTTTAGAGCAATGAATATTTCCATGGATAAAGGTCACTTTATAATGTTAAAGTAGTCAAAGAGGACACAACAGTTCTAAACATGTATCTGCCTAATAAAAGAGCTGCAAAACACATGTAGAAATAGACAAATTCACGAACAGAAATTTCAATAATGATGTCTCAATAATTGATAGAACAAGTAGACAGAAAGTCAACAAAGATATAGAAGATTTTCATAATATTAAAACTGACTTGATTTAATTAACATTTTAAAACACTCTACTTAGCCCAGAAATAAACTCATACATATAATCAACTAATGTTTGACAAAGGAGGCAAGAATATACAGTGGAGAAAAAGCAGTCTCTTTGGCAAGTGGTGCTGGGAAAACTGGAGAGCTGCATGTAAATCAGTGAAGTTAGAACACTTCCTCACATCATAGGCAAAAATAAACTCAAAATGACTTAAACTGTTAAACATAAGACAGGACATCGTAAATCTCCTAGAAGAGAACATAGACAAAGCATTCTCTGATATGAATCATAGCAATGTTTTCCTAGGTCAGTCTACCAAGGCAATAGAAATAAAAGCAAAAATAAACAAGTGAGACCTAATTAAATGTATAAGCTTTTGCACAGCAAAGGAAACCATAAACAAAACAAAAAGACACCCTATGGAATGGGAGAAAATATTTGAAAACAATGTGACTGACAGAGACTTAACTTCCAAATAGCTCATATAACTCAATAACAAAACAACAAACAACCCAACCAAAAAATGGGCAGAAGACCTGAACAGACATTTCTTCAATGAAGACATGGCCAATAGTCACATGAAAAGAGGTTCTACATCACTAACTATCAGAGAAATGCCAATCAAAACTACAATGAGATATCCCCTCACACCAGTCAAATGACCATTTAAAAAGTCCACAAATGATAAATGCTGGAGAGGGTGTGGAGAAAAAGGAGCCCTCCTATACTAGGAATGTAATTTGGTGCAGCCACTATGGAAAACAGTATGGAGATTCCTTAAAAAACTAAAACTAGAGTTATTATATAATCCAGCAATCCAACTTTCGGGTATATTCATAGAAAATTCTAACTGGAAAAGATACATGCACTCCAGTATTCACCACAGCAGCACTATTAGCAATAGCCAAGATATGAAAGCAACTTAAATGTCCATCAACAAATGATTGGATAAAGAGGTTGTGTTGTGTGTGTGTGTGTGTGTGTGTGTATGTATATGTATATATATATGTGTGTGTGTGTGTGTATACACACATATATATACATGTATATATTTACAATGAAATACTACTCAGCCATAAAAAAGAATGAAATAATGCCATTTGCAGCAACATGGATGGATCTAGAAATTATCATACTAAGTGAAGTAAGTCAGACAGAGAAAGAAAAACATCATACAATATCACAGACTCACAGACATGGAAAACAAACATCATTATCAAAGGGGAATGGGTGGGGAGGGATAAATTAGGAGTCTGGGTTAGCAGTTACGAACTACTATATACAAAATATATAAACAACAAGGTCCTACTGTATAGCACAGGGAACTATATTCAATAGCTTGTAGTAACCTATAACAAAAAAGGATATAAAAAAGAATATGAATATATTTATATGTATAACTGAATCACTATGCTATACATCAAAAACTAACTCAACGTTGTAAATCAACTATATTTCAAATTAAATCAATCAATCACTGTACTCAGCAATAGCACTCTTTTCAATTATACCCCAGAACATTTACTAAGATAGGCCATATTCTGGGCCATAAAACCAAGTCTCAAATTCAGAAAGATTCAAGTCATATAAACTATATTCTCTGACTGCGGTGGAAATAAATTAGAAATCAATGAAAGAAATAGATCTGGAAAAATCTCTAGATAGAAAAAAAAAATTAAACCTAAATAACACTATTATTTGACCCATGGGTCAAAGAAGAAACCAAAATGGAAATTAGATAATATTTTGAATTGAATGAAAATTAAAAGCACAATCTAAAGCATCTAATAGAGGAGAATTTATAGCATTAACTGCCTATTGTTGAAAATAAGAAAGGTCTCAAATCAGTAACCTCAGCTTCCACCTTAAACCAGCTAAAGAGTTAACTAAAACTAAACAGAAGGAAGGAAATAATAAATATTACAATGAAAATGAATTAAAAGAAAAGCAATAGAGAATATCAGTGAAACCAATAACTGGTTCTGTAAGAAGACCAATAAAATTAATAAAACTCTAGCCTGACTGACCAGGAAAGAAGAAAGAAGGCATCAATTGCTCATTTGAAAAGTGAGAAGTGGTATCATTATAGATTCAGACTCTACAGACATTAAAAATATAAGGGGATATTATGAACTTTATGTCAATGATTTCTACAACATAGACTAAATAGATAAATTACTTGGGAGTACAAACAATCAAAACTCAATCAAGAAAAAGCAGATAATTCAAATAGCCCTGTCTAGTAAGGAACTGAATTTGTAGTCAAACTTTCCAATAAAGAAAACTCCAGGCCCAATTCCTCACTGGAGAACTCGACTAAACTTTTATGGAAGAAATATCAATTCCACTCAAATTCTCCCAAAAACATTAAGAGAAGGGACTATTTCCTAAATCATTCTATGAAGCCATAATTGTTATGATACCAAAACCAAATAAGACATTATAGAAAATATGTCTTCAGACCAGTATCCCTCATGAACATAGGCATAAACATTGTTAAGAAATGTTTATCAAATCAAATCATGACCAAGTGGGGTTTATCCCAGGAATACAGAGTTAATTGAGCATTTGAACATCAATTAAAGTAATTCAACATATTAAAAGACTAAAAAGAAAAATAACACTTTATCTGTATAGATGCAGGAAAAAAAACAACATTTGACAAATCAAATATTCATTCCTGATGAAATTTCTCAGTAACTTAGGAATAGGAGGGAACTTCTTCAACATGATAAAGGGCATCTACAAACATGCTATTGCTGGCATGATACTTTAATGTTGAAAGACTAATTTTTTTCCCTTAAGATCAGGAACAGGATATGGATATTCACTCCCATCCCTTGCTATTCAGCATTAATACTAGATGGTCTAACCTCTCTTAAGAGAGAAAAAAAAATCAGCCAAATTGAAAGCAAGTAAAATTGTCTTTTTTTCCTAGATAAATGACCATCTATGTAGAAAATCCAATGGACTCTACAAAAAAAGCTATTAGAACTGGTAAGTTAATTTAGCAAGACTTCAGTATTACCAATATATAAAAATCAATAGTAGTTTTATATACTAATAATGAACAGTTTAAAGTTGAAATTTAAAAATATCATTTACACTTGCATAAAATATGAAATATATCTGGCCAATGTTATACAAGACCTGAATGCAGAAAACTGTAAAACGTTTCTGAGAGAAATTTAAGAAAACCTAAATGTATATTGTCCATGAATCAGAAGATAGTTAAAATACCAATTAAGGTATTGTTAACATATCAATTCTCCCAAATTAATCTATACATTCAATGCAATCCCAATCAAAATCCCAGCAAATTTTTATGTAAAAATTGATAAGCTGATTCATATGGGAGGGGGGTAATCCATAGAAATGCAAGACCTAGCATAGTCAAAACAACTTTGAAAAAGTTGGAGGTCTAATACCATCTGACTTCAAGACTTACACTAAAGCTACAGTAATCAAGACAGTGTAGTACTGGTATCAAGAAAGATAAATTATCCAGACCAATGAAACAGAATAGAGTTTAAAATAAACCACATATTTGGATGACTGTTTCTTGACAAGGGAAATGCAGTGGAGAAAAGGTAGTCTTTTAGTCTTTTCAGTAAATAATGCTAGGACAATTGAACATCCATATGCAAAAAAAAAGAAAAGAAAAGAAAAAGATTTCTATTTCATATCTTGCACCATAACAACAAAAAAATAGATTATAAACCTAAATGTAAAACCTAGAACTATAAAACTATAGAACAGAAGAAAATACAGGAGAAAAAAAAATGTGACTGAGTTAAGCAAAGAGGTTTTAGTTACAACCAGGGAGTACTCGGCAAGTAGCCAACCAAATGCTCCATGAAGATTATCATTGAAAACAGCAAACATTTCTTCATTGCAAACGATGGGGAACCACATGGAGCCCGGTTTGAGAAATACTGTTCTAAGCAGTGTGTAATACTGAGAAAAAGTTCCTTTTCTATGGTCAAATAAACTAGGGAGATAAGATTGTTTGGCAATGCAGACCATAATATCCCTCCTGTTTAATGATAAGAAAAGATAAGATCATTTTGGTTTGCATTAATCAAAACCACTTAGTGTTGGACATTACACCTTACTTTTTTCTGCCCTGATAGCCAGAAACTTTCTTTCACATCCCACAATACACAGAAAAGAGTTCTTTCAAAATTTTAGCCATTATGTTTTCTCCTAATGCAGATTCTATTTATGGGAATTAAAAACAACAAAAGCACAAACTAAACCACAATCTAAAACCTACTTGTTAGAAACACCTCACATGAACCTTCTGCATCATTATGCATACATCAGTAATAGCGCTTTTTAGCTGTCAGCTATTTTTCAGGCAAATATTTAAGATTTCTGATGATAAGCACTGCGGTGGGGCTCAATTTGCTCCTCTATGTTGGCCTTTTCCATCACCATGGCCTTGGTAAGTGCTGTGGCCACACAGCACATGGCCTATGATGTAATACTCTTTCGGCCAACACAATCTGATCTTCTTTAATAGGTTATGTTGTGAAGAATCAGCATCCCCAAATATTGCTGAAATACTTACTAGCTTTAAGAGAAGTGTTTTTATTTTAGCATACATTCTGGACAACCCTGCACTGCACTTTGTCCATCAGAAAGAATGAAGAATATGCAAAAACACAAAAAGGCCATATTAACAGTTGCATATTTTAAACAGTAACTCACAGCTCTCCAAGAGATTATAGATTATAGAAGCTCTGCACCTTCAGTTTTGCAATATCGCCTCACACTTGCCCCACTCTCAGATTTCTGTTCCTTTCAACAGATACTGGTGTCCTATCTAAGTTTTTTAACTTTAATTTGTTTGATAGAAATCAATGCCTTTTTAACTGGAGCATACCAATCATAACTCCATCTCTTCTAAATGTTGCTAAACAGCTACTGTTTCACTGAAAATGTGCTCTTAGAGGTTTTTAGGATGTTTGCTTCCACCTTAAATGCCTCCAGACTGCTTGTTTGTTTTTGTTTGTTTGTTTTCTCTCCCATCTACATCACTGTTATTTGTCACTGTGGGTCACCGAAATTGTTCTTGACTTATAAAAGCCCTTTTTTTGTGTGTTCTGTAATTTGTTACCTCCAGTGTACACTTGGGTTGGAAATCAGATTACTCATCCTATTAAAATTCTATATAAAATAAAAATTGACTCTGACTACATGTCAGAGGGTCTCTTTAGAGGACTGAAAGCCTGAGTTTATGTTGCTAGAAGCTTCTTCAGTAGCTCAGAGATCTTTCCCCTTCTTTTCAGGTACTTGTTAGCAATAGCTAGGAATGAAAGATGACTGACAAGTGAGTCACTATCACAATAGAATAACTAAGAAAGCAGGATACTGAAAACTACAAGCCACAGCACTAGTTACACAGTAGTGTTACAGGCCTTTATGAAAGTCAGAGTTGACTCCCTTTGTATCTCCTGTTGGCAAATGCTTATGGTATGAATTGGAAGCCACACTAAAAAGCCCTGTAGGCTTCCTGCAGTCCTCCAAGTCCAACAGAATAGACAGAGATTTCATTCTTCTTAAGTGTTACATTGCCAAGAATGCCTGTCGAATTGCAAATATTCCTGGGAGTGACATCACATTTAGCTAATCAGCTGTCAATATCTGACTATGAAATGGTTTGTCCAATTAGGCACCATACAAAGCCCTGACAGGACATACGGCTGGTAAATTCTGAGAAATAAGGGAGTGGGGCTTGAGAGCCAGCCTGAGGGTGCTTGTGCCTAGAAGTGAAAGGATGAAGAGAAATCAGTCCAGTAAGGAAAAAGGAAAAGAAAGTATTGTGCAACTTCACTTCCTTCATGCTTTTGCCAAAGATAGCTGTGGAGATATGCATGCTTGTTTTATGATCTCTTTCAAAGGTTATATGAAAAAAAGTCATTGCAATTCTTATAGATCTTATTAGAAATAAAAATTTCTCACTCTTCAGCATTTTCCTGAATCTTTATAAGTCTGTTAGACTCATTCAGACATAATTTCAAAACAAAAACACTTCAAAACATAGATTCCCTTAAGGGAGCTGAGTACTTATTGAAAGGCTGCTGAGGAAAAGCAGTTCTTTCTATTATATATAAAGTATATTTTTCTACTTATTTAAATAAGTAGAAAAAATTTTCTTAGCAGAGACTGACCAGATACTCACTAAATTTGTTTATTCTCCTAGGCACACAATTAAATTACATTTACCAGACCATTTATATTCCAGACTGTATAATTCTTACTCATAGAATGAATACAAGTGAAGAAATTAATGTAACGTTTCTGTATTTGTTTTCTCTTCTCTCCATCTGCTGGTTGGATGACCCTAAGGCGACCTAAATAAGCCACAACTTGAAGGTAGTATGACCACAGCATAGGGAGAGCAGAGCCCCACTACTGACCCTCACTGGGTTATAAGTGGGACATAAACCTTTGTGGGGTTAAGTACTGAGATTTGGGGTTTGTTTATTTCAGCAGCTAGTATCATTTAATCTTGATTAACAAAACTGTTTTCAAAAAAAGAAAAGCATGCATTATATTTGGGTAAAACACAGGGGTTCCCTCATTCATGGACTCTTTGAGCCGAAATAGCAATGTGTAATGATGCCTACTTAGTAGGTACTGATATCTTATGCTTCAATTTTTAATACTCTCAAAACACTCCATAGGCCCACAGAAGAGGCTAGGGGTCACACTATACAATGTCAGCTCTGCCGATCATGGGTAACACAGGAATAGCATTAGTCTTAAGAAATGGGCCTCAAGCTGACTCTTGTACATTGTTTGAATTGTGGTCATGCCACTGATTAATCATCTTATCTTGGGCATGTTGTTTAGCACCTCTGTGCCTTGGTTTTCTCACCTGTAGAATGAAAAAATAGTAGTGCCAACCTTGGATAGTGAAGATTAACTGAGTGATATATACTAAGTGCTTAGAATAGCATGGCACATAGTAAGTATTATATGAGTGTTTGTTACTGTTATTAACTAGCCAAATGGCCCCGAGATCACATATGTTTCTGAATATTAATTTCTGTATCTGAAAAGCAAATCTGGTAAAACCTCTCTGTCACTGATGAAGAGGGGTAATAATACAGTACTTTGGCAGATTGTTCATTAATGGCCCTCAATGAATCCTATGTCTGGTATCTACATCCTGATGTAGTCCTCTCCATAGACTTTGGGGTTGGCATATGACTTGCTTTGGTCAATGAAACATCAACAAATGTGACATAAAAAAGACTTAATAAGCAATTATGTATTGAGGCTTAATCCATAGATTCAACAAAATCTCAATCAAAATCTCAGCAAGTTATTTTGTGGATATCAGCAAACTGATTCCAGAATAGCCAACAGGATATAGAAGAACAAAGTCAGAGGGCTGACTCTACTCAGTTTCAAGACACTATAAAAGTAAAATAATCAAGACAGTGCAGTATTGGTGAAAGAATAGACAAATGAATCAATGGACCAGAACAGAAAACCCAGAAATAGACACAAATAAATATAGTCAACAGATTTTTGGCCAAGGAGCAAAGGCAATACAATGGAACAAAGATATCTTTTCAAATGGTGCTAGAACAACTGGACATCCACATGCCAAAAAAAAAAAAAAAACAAAAAAAACAAAAAACTAGACACAGATCTTACACCTTTCACAAAAATGAACTCAAAATGGATCAGACTTAAATGTAAAATGCACAGTTTGATCAAACTCCTAGAAGAAAGCATAGGAAAAAACCTAGGTGACCTTGCATATTGCAATGACTTTTTAGAAACAACAGCGGAAGTACAATTCATGAAAGAAATAATTGGTAAAAACTAGATTTCATGAAAATCAAAAGCTTCTTTGAAAGATACTGTCAAAAGAATGAGGAGACAATCCACAGACTGGGAGAAAATATTTACAAAGGATACATCCAATAAAGGACTGGTATCCAAAATATACAAAAACTTGTAAAACTCAACAATAAGAAAGCAAACAACCCAATTTAAAAGTGGGCAAAAGATATGCACAGACACCTCACCAAAGAAGATGGCAAATTAGAATATGAAAAGATGCTCAGCATTATATGTCATTAGAAAATTGCAAATTAAAACAACAATAAGATACCATTACATACCAAAATTCAAAACACTAGCAATACCAAATGATGATGAGCATGTGGAGCAACAAGATTTCTTATTCATTGGTAGTGGACTACAAAATGGTACAATCACTTTGGAAGCCAGTTTGACAGTTTCTTACAAAACTAAACATTTTCTTACCATCTGATCCAGCAATTGTATTTCTTCATATTTACCTCTATGAGTTGAAAGGATGTTTACAGAAGCTTTATTCATAATTGCCAAAACTTGGAAGCAACCAAGATGTCCTTCAGTAGGTGAAGAGATAAATAAACTATGAAGACAATAGAATATTATTCAGCACTAAAAGGAAATGAGCTGTTAAGCCATGAAAAAAATAGAGGAAACAAATGGATATTAACTAAGTGAAAGAAGCCAATCCGAGAAGACTAAAACTGTATCGTATCAGCTCTGTGATATTCTGGAAAAGCAAAACTATGGAAACAGTAAAAGAATCAGTGATTACCAAGGGTTAGCAGTAAAATTACTCTATATGATACTGTTATGATGGATCCATGTTAATAAATGTTTGTCCAGACTCATACAATGTACAACACCAAGAATAAACTGCAATGTAAACTGTGGACTTTGAGTGATAATAATGTGTCAATGTAGGTTCCACAATTATAACAATCTACCACTCCAATGATTTTGATAGTGAGGGAGGCTGTATGTATATGGGGGTAAGGAATATATGGGAAATCTCTGTACCTTCTCCTCAGTTTTTCTGTGAGCCTTAAACTGCTCTTATACAATAGTCTAGTTAAAAAAAAAAAAAAAACCAGGACAATTTATAAAATATAATATTGAGCCTCCAGTATGTAGCAAGAACCATGGCAGGCATGGTGGAGGGTGGGGCAGGAAGGAAAGGAGTTGCATATACGCAAGAGGAAATAGATGATTTGTACCCTAAGTAACCATACTCTAGTTAGAAAGACAAGACACAGTAAAAATAAACCAAACACCTAGCTACATCTCCCCCAACCCCCACCAAAAACCTTCTTTGGATATGTGACATTTATTTGTACATACAACTTAGAATTTTATTCATAATCTGTAAAACCCAGAAAATTACACAGTGGGTTGAAAACAAAAAATAATTCCAGGGCCAGTTACAGAAATGTGTAAAGTGGGGCAGGATATAATGTAGTAGGGACTAGCAGAGTGGTGGGGGTCGGGTAGAGATGTGGCCAAACTGGAGCATGCTTGCTCTGCCTGGAGTTCACATTGATACCAAAGGCCAAATCAAACTAAAACAAACAAAATTTTAAAATAAATGTTTATAATTCATTGCACTGTTAATTATGGACTTATTTTCCCTAAATACAGGCTTTAAGTACCTCTCAATACAAAGCATTTTGAGAAACAGACTATTGTTGGTAGTAAATTTAGAAAGAGAGAATTTAACACTTAACATATATTGTGTATGATATTTACACGGTGGGTTTTTACTTAGTTCTGCTTCTGTGTATCAATGAGAATGACACTACAGTAATGCTAATAATAAAAGACCTTAAGAATTTAAAAAAAAAAAAAACACAGCTCATGCCTGCTGAACAAAACAATTCTGTCAGATGTGATCTCTATCCTTAACTACGTTCTTTGAAGACTAGGCCACCAATCAATTAAGCAATACCTATTGAATATTTAATTGCTTGGGGAAGAACTGGCAAAGTAGGTAAATCACATAAGAACCAAGACATTAAATAACTTGAGTTGAAAAATGAGTTGTTTCATAGTCAAGAGGTATGATGACTAAATGTAATATGATATCCTGGATGGAATCCTGGAACAGGAAAAGGACGTTAGGTAAAAACCAAGGGAATCTGAATCGAGTATGGACTTCGGTAAATAATAATGTATCAATATTGGTTCATTAATTACCATAAATATATTTATACTTTACTAATATGTTATTTATATGGAGTATGTGGGAACTCTCTGTACTATCTTTGCAATTTTTCTGTAAATCCAAAACTCTCCTAAAAGATTAAGTTTTTCAAAAATGAATTAATGACTAATTTGGGATAAATCCAGGCCTCTTGATTCCCAGGCCTCCTTGCTTTTACCCACAGACAGGAGTTTGTAATCTGTTTGTGTCATGGAAGCCTTTCTAATAAGCATAGCTGCATGAAAGATAAAGGATTACAAAGGAAATAAATGCTATTGAAATACTTTTATAATAGTAAAAAACCAAATTTGTGATATAATAATATGTATGTTGTTATTAATGCATCAAGTACAAGATCTAGTGACAGATTTCTTACCTACTGTAATTTTGAAATGTGATGAATTTAAATGATAATTCAAGATACCTGCACCTATAATTATTAGAGAAATGCAAATCAAAACCACAATGAGGTATCACCTCATACCGGTCAGAATGGCCATCATCAAAAAGTCTACAAGGATTAAATGCTGAAGAGGATGTGGAGGAAAGGGAACCCTCATTCATACACTGTTGGTGGAAATGTAAATTGGTGCAGCCACTATGGAAAACAGTATGGAGGTTCCTTTAAAAGCTGAAAATAAAACTACTATATGATCTCACAATTCCACTCCTGGGTATATACCTGGAAAAAAAGGAAAACACTAATTCAAAAAGGTACATGCATGCACCTCAGTGTTCATAGTAGCACTATTTACAATAGCCAAGACACGGAAACAACTCAAGTGCCCATCGACATATCATCGGTTTAAGAAGATGTGAGATAGATAGATGATAGGTAGATAGATAGATTGATAGATAGATAGATAGATAGATGACCTTACTCAGCCATAAAAAAGAATAAAATATTGCCATTTGCAACAACATAGATGGACCTAGAGATTATTATACTAAGTAAAGTAAGTCAGACAGAGAAAGACAAATATTATATGATATCACTTATATGTGGAATCTAAAAAGTAATACAAATGAATCTAAATACAAAACAGAGACAGACTCACAGATATAGAAAATAAACTTATAGTTACCAAAGAGGGAAGGGGTAAATTAGGATTATGAGATTAACAGGGACAAACTACTATGTATGAAATTAACAAGCAACAAGGATTTACTGTACAGCACAGGGAACTATATTCAATATCTTGTAATAACCTATAATGGAAAACATTATAACTGAATCACTTTGTTGTACATCTGAAACTAATACAATATTGTAAATCAACTATACTTCCATTCTAAAAAGATATCTGCACCTACTGGAATATGATATGAAAATAGTTTTTACTTCTGTTGGTGAAAGGTCACAAGTATTAACATTGCTGTGGTTTGTTGCCTACATTCACAATTTAAAGAAAAGTTAAATCTCAGATGTTACAAAAGAAAGTCATAAACTTTTCTCATCCAAATTCATGGGACACCCACACCTCCACCCTCTCCTGCATTCTGTGCAGTCCAGGAGTTTAGAATCCCTGGGCTGAGGAAGTCCTTACACCTTCAGCCTCTCTGAGGATAATAATAATTGAGGGTCTGTGAAATAGATGGTCTTCGCACTCTTGGATCTGTGTCTCTGTTTGATTACTGAAAGAAGCGTTGGGGGATATGCTGGATTGCAGTGTCTCTCCTTTACCCTGCACAACCTCACCTCTGCTCCTCTTACTCTCCTTCCTGGTCTGATATTCCTGGTACTCTTATGAAAAAGTTAGAGGTGATTCTGAGTCTTCATCACTTTTTTGCTATTCACAACATGAATCTAGACCTCTCTCTAGTTTGTTTATATTTTTGTTCTGTCCTAACTCTCCAAGAAACAAGTTCCACGTGCTTAACTAGGTGCTTTCTTACAGGAGTTCTTTAACTTGTCCCTAACCTCGTGACACAACAGTTTTTCTGAGAAATAGTGAAAAACAGCCCATGTTCAAATTAGGTTTCCAAAAACTAACTTGTATAAATTCCTTTAACCTGTGATCAGTCTACACATTATCAGTCATGGATACTTAAATATCCCTCTGAGATGTGGCATTCTAGATTTCCCTCTGCTGCCCCATCCCCTCTCCTCAGGTTACAAGGAAGAGAAATCCCATGGTATCCAAACCATACCATCCAAAAAATGTGTAGTATCCTGCCCAGAATAGCCAGTGTCTAGCAGCCTGGCAGTGCCAAGCAAAATTTTGTAGGTAAACACTTAGAAGTATTCCCCTGGCGGCTTTCTTCATCTTTACACACACTAACACATTGATGGTATCTGTCAGTGCCTCCTTCCCAGTAGAGTAGTGTTGGCCTCACAAATCAGAATTTCTGTTTGCTGAGAACAGAGTCTGGCAACCGTTCAACCAAAAGTAATCTGAAAACATTTACCTGCCTAAACCGATCTTCCTTTTGACATGCCGGCTCGGCTGTTGCCAAGCTTGGAGACATCTCAAACAATGTATTCTGTTTCTGAAAAACGTAATTAATCTACAATGATTAAAGTCTGACAAGATGTCCTCAAGCCATCCTTTATTCTGTTTTATTATGAGCGACTTTACATAAGCGATTTAATATTATTAAGTCTGAAAAAGACTAAAGGAATTCAGGAGTGCTGGTTGACTCGATTCTATTTGATTTTGAGCAGATATTTCCAACTAGTTGCTAATTCTTGGTAATGCTGTCATGTTAAAATGCAGATATGTGGCTTTATAAGAGCAGAGGCTATTTGATTTTGTTTTTCTTCTCAAGCAGAAATATGCCTGGGCTTGCTATCAGTGACTTAGAAAAACTTGTTGTTTGGCTGCTTTTGTCCTGAAGTATAAAAATAGCATATATCCTTGAGTGGATTTTTTACTTTTCTGTGATACAGTGCTGGGGGCTCAGTGAAAGAATGCCACATTAGTAAAAATCAATCTGTTAGCTCTCCTTGGGCAAGTTTTATGCCAGTGGCAAAAGCATCTCTCTGCATTTGCCTCCTCCCTCGTGGTTTCAGAGCATGTAGCCTTACACGCAAAACTAAGTGTAGAGGTGAGGATAATCTGGATCATTTCAGACCCCTTTCCAAGAATCCTCAACATTTTCTCTTCTCCTGAAAGAAGAATCGGCATTTTTATATGTAATATGAGGGAACTGGACTCACCAGTTTTCATGAGGTTATCTTTTTCCATATTCACCAACTCTCCCCTGTGGTGCCAGAGTGGGGATTTGCAGAGAGCAGAGACTGGCTGCCAGGAGAGAGCCGGGGGGTAATGCAGGAGCCAGGGGCTTGAGTTGGGCAGGCTCTGGGACAGACAGACTAAAGACAGCCGCTCCAGATTCCCCACCCCTTTGGGGGCTTTGAGGTCCCTAGTCAACATCAGGCTGCCATGGATGTGAATGTTTGATACTGATTATTTCCCTCTTGTTTCTAAGAAGGAAAAAAAAAACAAACAAACTTTAACAATAAACCTTTTTTCATTTGAACTGTTCATTATGGCTTACTGTTATCTTAGGGCTGTGAATCCTTGTCTTTTTGACCTAACCAGTAAGTTGTGTCAGGACTTCCAAAGAAATGGCCACTTTTAAATATGCCAGGTCTAATATCACTTTTACTTCATCAAAAATAAAAGGATATTTTAATGCCCCCCAAAAGATAAGGAAGGATATAAATTAAGAATAAAGAACAGTTGTTTTAGTAAGTTTTATGAAAAACTCATTATGTATCCTTTTTGGTTTGTTTTGGTTACGTTCATTTGTTTTTTAATTTCACCACTGTCTAGTCTAAGTTTCAGGACTTATTGCTTTAGACTATAATTTGGCTAGGACAAAAATCAGGAAATAGTGTGCAAGCCTGTGGCAACCATAAAAAAAGCGCCCCTGACATCTCACATCTGCTGCTCCAGGAGCATGACTGAGAGAAGACTTAGCTGTGGCCCTGTGGACCTACACCCAGACCCACCTCCCACTGGCCCCTCTCAGGCCACGGCTGCATATGCCAGGAGCGATAAGGCAGGCCCTTTCTGTCAAGATGCAGGACTCCTCTGATACATGACTTTGACTGAAGGACTCCCCATGAGCTGGCAGAAACTTTCTTAGAACTGAAGTGTCCTCTGAGACTCTTCCTACCCATCCCTCCTTCCTTCCCTCTGTTCTTTGTAGGGAGGAGTCACACCTACATCACCATCTCAGGGTCCCCACCCCTCCTCCAGCTCCCTCCCCTTTTTCTCTTGTCAGTATTTTCCCCATCTCCTACAGGTTGAATCCTGTCTAGGTGACTGTTCCTTGGAGGACCAGAACTAACACAAAGCCCATTCCCATCTACTACTTCATTCACCTGTGCCTCACACCACCCCTGGGAGAATTCAAGGATGGGTACAGAGAACGAGAGATTTGGGCATATATCATCCCTGCCAAAGCTAGGCTGGAAGCCAGAAATTCCGACTCTTAGACTAAACTTTCCATTGTTTCACAAGATTTCTCTTGAAAGAATCACTTTTCAATACAAAGTATCTTGTTTGAGAAGAAATATCTAGGTTATAAGTACTCCAATGAATTTTCCAGTGACAATTTCCAAGTGACTGTTCCGTCTCTCCAGACTAGTGGTTTCCGAATGTTTTTAAGCCATTCATTGACTCCTTTCGGCAAGTTAAATCCTCACTGAAGCAGAGGCAGGCCTGAAGCACAGGTGGAATGGTAGGTGAAGTGACCAGATGGAGACCTACTATTCACTGCTGAGCCTCTGCCCCCTCACCCCCATTCACTGCTGCTTGAGATGCCCTTTCCAAGAATCCCGAGCTCTACTGAGCATGGTAATGGAGCCCCTGTTTAGACCACTGACCCCAGCGTGGTCCAGCTGCGCTGACCATGAGTGCTGCAGCCAGCCAGAGAAAGGAACCCCTTCTCCTCTGGGCCGGGTTCCCTTGTCACGGTGCAGGTCAGTAGCTGCCAGGGTTTGGCAGTCGGAGGAATCTGTCTTCAGGTACTCTCGCCAAGTGCCCGGGCTCAGGTGCTCAGAGCCTGCTACTGTCCTTCCTGGAAATGCTCTCCTCCCAGATGTCTCTACACAGATGTCACCTCAGCAGAAAGACTCTCCTGAGGACATCACATAAAATCACAATGCACCTCGTCCCCCTCACCCTGCTTACTCCGCACCAGCTTTTCCTGCCTACCCTACTCAGCTTTGCTCTCCTCCGTGGTATTTATCCCATCTGACATATTGGACCTTTATTATTGACTTCCTCCCTCCACAAAACTGAAAGCCCTACAAAGGTAAGGAGCTTTTCTCAGAGCTATTTCCCTAGTGCTTAGCCTAGAACCTGACACATAGAAAGCACTCAAACATGTATTGAATGATTAAATAAATAAATGAGTGGTATCATGGAATTTTTTAAGCAAAAGTGATTTATTCAGAATTTTATGTGTGTAATGGGGGAGAGAAGCAGGTTAGAGGAATCTGAGCTGGGAAAAAGAAGAGTGGAGGATGGTCCTTTCTCTATCCGGTGAATTAGCCTGCACCTCATCTTTACTCCATACATATGGCAACCATTTGTCCAGGGCTCGAGGATCAGACCTGATTTCAGATATGCTATTGATGTCCCTCCCCTATGGTTAATCTAATTCCTTCCAGACCATACCAGCAGCATTGGATTTTAAAAATATGTAGCCACTAAGTCCATATGCATAGATAGTTACAAATTCCAGGTCAACAAACATGTACAGCAAAAATATGGTATACGTTATGTTTGTCTTTACTTTTAAAAGACTCAGGGCATCTTACATACTGAATTATTGTTTATTTTCTAGCCACAGTGAAGTCATTTTTGATTGTCTGTTGGCCCAGCTGAGTCCCTCTCCCCTAGAACCTCTATAAGAAACCTATTATAATAATGCTTCAATCTGTCAAAGACAGTAGCCCTGGCAAGCTGGAATACGCTGCCAGAATCTTATATTATGAATATGTTAACAATATTAACATGTAAATATTATTAATATGTTAATATTATTTGCTATTAGATTATTTCACTAATATATCTGCCAGAAACACACTAGGATTCAATGCCAGGCCACAGAAATCTGAAGTTAAGAAAATCCAAGTTAGAGTTTTCTAAGTAGTAGCCCAAGGGACAAAAACCCTTAAGCAAATCCACCAGATCAAAAGGGGCTAACCAAGGCACACTGTGCAGACAATTTCAGATAGCTTCTTCTATTACTCTGAATCCCTCTTTCAGAGCATTTGCTTTCTTTAGAAATTAGTAACATGATGGAAATAAGGAAGAGTTCAGGAGAAGCAATGTGGGCAAAGGGAATCAAACTATCTGAATCTTATTTTGGCCCTTTCTTGGTCCTATGTTGGCGCCTGTCACTTTGGTTCTCCTAGATTGGCTCTTCTGTAGGTTTCCTTTTTCTTTTTCTCTTAAGAAATAGAGAAAAAGAGAAAGAAAATCTCTTTATGTGCAGAGATCCTATCTTATGTGTCTTTTTCCAGAGTCCATACTCAATAAATGTTTGTTGAACTCAAGCTGTCTTCTCCTCAGTATGAGGTAAAGCCACTTAGAAGGCAGTAGAATTTACAGGGTAGGCAATCTAGCCAGGCCTTGATGTTGGATTTAAGCACTTTCTTTGACTTCAGTACTGGAAGCAGGTTTCATTCTGTCTTAGGTTTTTAAGGACAATAAACAATAATGTAGCAATGATCTGGTAGGAAGATAATTAACAATCCCCCTCACATCACACTCAATTCTCTCTCTCTTTTCTCTCTCTCTCTCTCATTCTCTCTCTCTCTCTCTCTCCCATTTACTCTCTGCCTCTTTCTTCATTTTTCGTATTTCTAAACCTCATCACCAGCACAAAGGCCCAATGCTAGGACCTCATTATTCAAGAGTCCAAGGTCCTTCTGTTGTATTTTGATGGAACTCATTTGAGTGTCTATTTTACACAGGGGATTAGATAAGGAATTAATGCCTTCACCATCTAAGGAGATTCAGTGCAATCTAACACCATATTCTTTGAGTAGTTTCGTAGGAATCCCCACATGCCCACCTGCCTACCTGCGTTTGTAATTAATTAATTTACTTATTTATACTGTTGCTAATATACCCTCCTCTAACTAACCCCTGGGCCCTGACACAGAGGGAGTGATTCAGGTATGATTACACTTTCTCTTCAGATAGTCTTTTGTTATTATAGGAACCATCTCATTTTTTTAAAGTTAATTCTGTTTTTGATTCAGAAAGCTTCTGGATTCCATTAAAATCACAAGGCTAATTCTCTGAGTCACAGAGTCATAGAATTTTAAAGCTAAAATGAATTATAGAATTATATAGTCCAGCTCTTTTATGTTACAATTAATTCATTCAGGTTTTCAAGAAATATATATTCCACATCCACTGCATGCCAGGCACTGGGCTAGTTACTGAGGTCACTTCCTTTCAGGAAAAGGCAACACATAAATAGATACTAAACAGTGCAAAAGAAGCCCAGAAGAGGGGACCCCCATCTGTCTGGAAGGACCAGGCATGGCTGCTATAGAAAAGAGCACCTACGAAGATTCAGGTAATTGATGCTGGGTGTTTGTTTTTCCTATTCTGGGTCAGGCTTGGCACCAAGTGCCCCATATTTGAGAATTCCTTCATGCCTCACACAACCCTATGAAGTACAGACTATTGTCATCTCCATTTTATTGATGAGGAAACTGAGGTACAGAAAAGATTAAGTAACAGGTCCAAACATCACGTCAGTGAATGGCAGAGCCAGGAGTGCACCGTCCAGCGTTCATCCTCCTAACTGCTGTGCGGCTTGCCATTTTGACTTTGCCAGATTTCCCTGGCCAAACATCGACAGGTGAGGATTGAATCAAGGTGTTCTGATTCCCGGACTAGCATTAAAGTGTAACTCCTAAGACCCCAGAGTAGGTGTCTGTTTTTCTTAGTGGTCTGTCAGAGGCTGATGATTCTCAAAGTAGCTTCTTAAAAAAGGTAAGGCATTACCTAGAATAGCAGCTTCGGGGTCCTTGTTTAGAAGTGTCGGGGCTTAGGGTAGGGAAATATGACAAATATAAGACTCAACGTCCATTAAACAAAAATGTACTGTGAGCAAAACCTGGTGTGTTTGGGCGAATAGTGAGTTTCTACCACATTCGAGGTATAATAATAATCAGGTTTTCAAAATATTCAGCCAGACTCCACTGGCTTCTTTAAGATAGAAATGCACAGACAGATAAAAGACTGTGTTCAGGCTTTATTTTAATCTTTGCCCCCCTACTTGTGGTCTTAGAGGCCTTAGTATTGAAAGTAAATTATATTTCTACCTTCTTCCCAAGACAGGAATTTGCATTTTAATTTTGGAACACTTAGGGAAAAAATCAAATGAAATGCTTTATTTACTTTTTTGAGACTTTTTTTTTCCTTCTTTCCAGGAATAAAGCCTATTACTAAGTTGTAGACTAAATACCCTAAGTCCCAAGGCAGGACTGGCTCCTGGAGCTGTAGAAAATGTGTCTGTGCTTTGCCCAGGAGGAAAGGGCCCAGCTTCACGAGGCTCCAGCATGAAATGGATTTGTGTTCTGAAAGTTACTTATGTGTATTTATCATCTTATTAGCAATTCTGAAGCTTTCCAGACTATGAAAATAATGACAACATAGCTACCAGTGTATAATTCTTAAGAGTTTGTCTAACAGACTAGCCTCTGCTCAACTAGATACAGAAGCCATACACTTTATCACACAAACTGGACACTTAGAAAGCATAAATGACTGCTGTTATTATCTACAATGGGACAGTGTTATAAACCAGGATTGAACCAACAAACTAGCATGAGTGATCAACCTAATTGTGGGCAAAATTCCCTTTTCAAGCAAAGAAAATAAATCAGCATGGTATCTACAGACAGAGCATGATGGCAAGTATGGAGTCACATAAGTGAAGGGTCAGGAAGATGACATTCACACCTGGGACTACTCTGAACACAGACATTTAGAGCTGGAAGGGAACAGTAACTATCGAGTTCAACCAGATGAGTAAGTAAAAAGGAATTAGAGATTCATGTAGGCCCTTTACAAAGTAGAGACAGAATCCAGGACTTCTGACTCAGCTACATCAAGCAGTCACTTGAGTAGTATCTGAGGCTCAACTGTCAGCTGAGTAGCTAAGGACCCAATGAAAGGAATATCCAGAGTTAATCACTTCCCCTACTAGCATGAGTGCTCGTCCCCATTCTCCCATGAAACGCCGTCTGCATCTTCTACCAGCTCTGGCAATAAGGCACATTTGGTTCTCCTTGTTGAAGAATTAGTAGATAATAACTCTAGTAAATAATAGCACCAATCATTTGAGCTGTGCACTTGGAATTGAGCAGGACTGTTCTCATTAATTTTCATATTCATTAATCACTTATCCAGAAAACCAGTTACCACTCATTATCGCTCAGCAGAAAACAGAAGTCTAAGAATAATGACACATAGCACAGGTCAGTTTTGATGGAAAATGAAAAGGTCTCAAGGGAATCTGATAGGTTGTTCAACACCCTGAGATGGTGAGGCTGGGCCATGTGAAGATTCTGAATGTTGGAGAGGGGATGACTAGAGTAACTGAGAAGGACATGAGAAAGAAAGGGAAAGGTTTAGAAGGCATTTTTGCATGGTGTCTACTTCAGCAAAGGGTTATGTTAAAGCCTTCTTAAAGTTAATTAGAAACATGAGCTTACATGTTGAGCAGGTGTGGGGTGCCCAGAGCACCCAAGAGTGTTTTTTTCTGCCTCTGATTATGGGCAGGAACTTAGGAATCAAAGACCAGGAATTAATTATCCCCTTGAAGGCAGGTTGCACAGCATGTCTCTCCCTGGTTCTTTACTATTTCCCCGCAAGTCAAGATGAATTGGCAGGAAGAGGGAGATGAATTAATTCCAAATATAGAATTAATTTTCTCTTATCACTAATGAGTTGCACATTATGTTCTATACAATGAGCCTAAGAGAATAGGAGTGTATGCCTCTTGCAAATCTTAGAGGGAAAAATAATGAAATTCTGGCATTATTTGGAATCGGACAGCAATCCTCAAAAGAGTATCAGTTTATCTGTAGCAATATCTTTGCTTCATCAAACAAATGTTTACATGAAGATGGAAAAACTGAATCAGTCATTTAGAATTTTAGTCACATATTTGGGATTTTATGGATGAATATTTCAGTTTTCACCAAGATGTTGAATGCCATGGAAAATTGATAGCTCTGCAATGAGATCTTAAAATATTTTTCAAGTCTTTTACATTAGACCTTCCAGAGTACCATTTAAGATGCTCTCTTTTATTGGGCACTATCCAGTAAATATACATTAAGTATTAGTTTGTTGCACCTGGTCTGAACTAAGTTATACATTTTCAAACATACCTTTGGGAACAAGAAGCACTAGTACAGTGCTTTTCAAACATTTTTTTTTTACCACAGCACACATAAATACATTTTAGGGGAAATTCCCAAGGTGGCAGAGTTAAAGGACACTGAGCCCACCTCCTCATGGGCGCAAGTCTCATTCAAATCTGATGAGAGATCAAAAGTTTTAGAGACAAACAAAAACTAATTTTTGGTTTTTCACCACAAAACCAGCTTTACAAGAAATGTTAAAGGGACTTCTCTAAGCAAAAAAGAAAAAGCCATAATAAGAAACATGAAAATTTCAAAAGGAAAAAGCTCATTGATAAAAACAAATATACAGTAAAAGTAGTAAATCAACTATGTACAAAGTTAGGAAGGTTAAAAGACAAAAGGAGTAAAATTATCCCCTTTAAAAAAAGACTGAAGAAAAGTAGTAAAATTATCTATATTAGCAGTAAGCAGTTAAGGAACACACAAAACAAATAGATGTAAAAAATGATATCAAAAACAGTGATTGTGAGAGGAGAAAAATAAAAATGCAAAGTTGTTAAACTGTGTTTCAAATGGAAAAATCAGCAATTTAAATAATCATATATATATATTGATTGCTATATATAAACCTCATGGTAACCACAAGCCAAAAATCTATAATAGATACAACATACACAAAGAGAAAGGAATACAAACATAACACTAAAGAGAGTCATCAAATCACAAAGGAAGAGAATAAAAGAAGAAAAAAGGAACAAAAAAGGACTACAAAAAATTCAAAATCAACGGAATAGCAGTAAGTACATACATCTCAATAATTACTTCAAATGTAAATGGACTGAATGCTCCAGGATAGATGATGAGCAAGGCCACAAAACAAGCCTTGGTAACATCAAGAAAATTGAAATCATATCCATTAAGAAAGTTGAAATCATATCAAGCAAGCATCTTTTCCAACCACAAAACTGTGAGACTAGAAATCAAAATTAGAAAGAAAGAAATCATAAAGATTAGAACAGAAATAAATGAAATAGAGACTAAAAAAAAAAAAAAAAAAAAAAAGATCGATGAAACCAAGAGCTTGTTCTTTGAAAAGATACACAAAATTGATAAGCCTTTAGCCAGACTCATCAAAAAAAAAAAAAAAAAAAAAAAGAGAGAGAGAGAGAGAAAGCCCAAATCAATAAAATCAGAAATGAAAAAGGAGGAATTCCAACCAATAACACAGAAGTACAAAGGATCTTAAAAGGTTACTATGAACAAATATACGCCAATAAAATAGACAACCTAGAAAAAATGCACGAATTCCTAGAAGTGTGCAGTAGCCCAAGACTGAACTAGGGAGGAATAAGAAATATGAAAATACCAATTACCAGTAATGAAATTGAAGCAGTAATTTAAAGACTTCCAACAAACAAAAGTCCAGGACCAGATGGCTCACAAGTGAATTCTACTAAACATTTTAAAAAGAATTATCACTTACTCTTCTCAAACTACTCCAAAAAATTGCAGAGGAAGCAACACCCAAACTCATTCTACCAGGCCAGCATCATTCTGATACCAAAATCGGACAAAGATATCACACAAAAAAAGAAAATTATAGGCCAGCATCACTGATGAACAGATGCAAAAATCCTCAACAAAACTTTAGAAAACGGAATCCAACATTTAAAGGATACAGGGTATTGACTTAGTGAAATAAGTCAGACAGAGAAATAAAAATATTGTATGTTATCAGTTTTATGTGGAATCTTAAAAATAAAACAAACTTGTGAATATTAAAAAAAGAAATACATTTTACCTCATGACCCAGTATGTGCACACACAGACACACATACACAAAACTGAAACAAACATATCACAAAATAGTACCTTTACTATACTCACACTCTTTGTATTTTCTATTTTTTGATGCTGGTCTATAAAATTGATTTCTTAGCCTAGTATGTAATGACCCACTATGTTCTAGAAGGCTGTGAATTAGATACCTTAGATAAAGTTTGTATTTTAATGCTAATTTTCCATAAGACACTCTGCAAGCACTTTTTTGCACTTAGTTATCTCTGTTGCAAATTAGGAAAACCAGAGCAGTGTATAAAAATGCCATAATTAAGGCCTCGTCAATCTATTCAGTTGAAGAAGCTAACTCAACTATTTTGAGAGGGGAGAAATGGTTTCTTCCTGAGTGGACTCTTCAAATCTGTCAAAATGGTCAATGCTGTAAGCTTTTGTCTCATATCACTCTGGAGTTGATAAAATAACTGATAGCACTCTGAATCTTTTTTAAAATACAAGAAATGAAGTTGAAATTAATGTTAAATTTTTGATTATTATTGCTATGCCTTTTAAAGTACAATCCTCAATCACAGGCTTTCTGTGTGAGTGGGTGATGATAAACATTACAACAATACCAAGTTTTTGAATCTATGAGCACAATTTACTTCTCCCCAATCAGGAACGTATTACAGTTTTTAATGTACAGATATTGCTCATTTTGACAAATTTATCATTTAATATGTTATGATATTAGAAATGGTATTTTTATTTTAATTTTTTATTGTTTGTTGCTAGTCTACAGAAATAAAATTGATTTGAATAAACTGACCTTGCATCAAGCAATCTTGCTAAACTTAATAGTTCAAAAATAATTTTTATACATTCCATAGGATTTCCTACATAAATGATCATGTCATCTACAAATAGTTTTTATTTCTCCTCCAATCTGAATGCCTTTTTCTTGCTTTGTTGAATGGCTGGAACCTCCAGTTCAATGTTGAATATAAGTGGTGGACCTGATTTTTGGTTTTTCACCAATAAGTATGACATCAGCTGTAGATTGTTCATGAGGATGAGGAAGTTTCCTTTCATTGCGGTAGGAATCCTGAGAATATTTATTAGAAATAGATGTGGGATGTTATGTAATACATTTTCTGCATTTATTGAGGTGATCATTTGGTCTCTTAAAATGGTAACTTACAGAGATTATTTTTCAAACATTAAATAAATCTTGCACTCAAGGATAAACCACACTTGGTTGTGAGATAGTATCTTTTAACTATATTGTTGGATTTGATTGGCTAAATTTTAAGAATTTTTGCATCTATGTTCATGAGGGATATTGTTCTGTAGTTTTCTTTTCTTGTAATGTTTCTAGTTTTGCCATAAAGGATAATGATGGCTTCATATCAGTTGGGAAGTGTTTCCTGCTCTTCAGTTTTCTGGAAGAAAGTTGGTATCATGTATTCATTAAATGTTTGAAAGAATTTTTCAGTAAAGCCATCTGGACCTGCAGTGTTCTTTGCTGAAAAGTTTTTAACTGTAAATTAAATTTATTTAATAGACAGGGATATTAAGTTTATCTATTTCTTTTTGATTGAACCTTAGAAGTTTATCTCTTTAAAAGAACATTTTTCATTTCACCTAAATTGTCATATTATTGACATGGAATTATCCATACTAATCTCTCATTATCCTTGTAATATTTGATGTCATCTCTCTTGTTCTTAACATTAGTAATATTTGTTCTTTCTTTCTTACTCTGACCAGCCTGGATAAATGTTTATCATTGTTATTAACCTCCACAAAAAATAAGCTATTTATTTATTTTTCAATTAATTGATTTTTATGCTTATCTATATTGATTCTTTTCTTCTGCTTACCTCAAATTTAATTTGCTCTTTTTTTCCAATTTCTTAAGGTGAAAGTAGAGGTTATTGCTTTTGAGACATTCCTTCTTTTCTAATACTAGCATTTTAGTGCTATAATCTTTTCTCTAAATACTCCTTTAGCTCCATAAATTTTGATATATCATGTTTTTATTTATTCAGTTCAAAATAACGTCCTAATTTTATTTTTGATTTATTTGACTCACGGATCATTTAGTTTCCAATTATTAGGGAATTTTCAGATATTTTTCTGTTACTGATATCAGATTACATTTTATTCAAAGAACGTATTTTCTATGTTGGACTTGAATCCTTTTAAATTTTTTGAGATTCATTTTATGTTTGAAAGTCTCTGGATACGCTTGAAAAGAATGTTTATTCTTTGTTGTTGAGTGGAATGTTGTATGAATGCCAATTAGGTGAAGTGGCTTGATATTGTTTAAGTCTTCTATATCCTAACTTATTTCTGTCTTTTGGATCTATCTGCTATTGAGAGGGAATGCTGAACTATTGACTGTAAGTGTAGATTTTTTTTAACATTTTTTATTGATTTATAATCATTTTACAATGTTGTGTCAAATTCCAGTGTTCAGCACAATTTTTCAGTCATTCATGGACATATACACACTCATTGGCACATTTTTTTCTCTGTGAGTTATCATAATATTTTGTGTATATTTCCCTGTGCTATACAGTGTAATCTTGTTTATCTATTCTACAATTTTGAAATCCTAGTCTATCCCTTCCCACCCTCCACCCTCCTGGTAACCACAAGTCTGTATTCTCTGTCTGTGAGTCTATTTCTGTCCTGTATTTACGCTTTGGCACTATTTACAATAGCCAAAACATGGAAACAGCCTAAATGTCCATCAACAGGTGACTGGATAAAGAAGATGTGGTATATTTATACAATGGAATACTACTCAGCCATAAAAACTGACAACATAATGCCATTTGCAGCAACATGGATGCTCCTGGAGAATGTCATTCTAAGTGAAGTAAGCCAGAAAGAAAAAGAAAAATACCATATGAGATCGCTCATATGTGGAATCTAAAAAACAAAAACAAACAAACAAACAAAAACAAAGTGTAAGTGTAGATTTATCTACTCCTCCTTGAGTTCTATCAGTTTTTGCTTCATGTATTTTGAAACTCTTACTAGACATATAGTTGTTTAAAACTGTTGTGTCCTCTTGATGAATTGACCACTTTTAACAACTTTATTGAGATATAATTAATATACCATGAAATTCATACTATTTTATTGTACTATTCAGCGGTGTTAGTGTATTCAGTGTTTTGCAACCATCCCTACTATCTGATTTCAGAATATTTTCGTTACTCCAGAAAAAGACCATGTACCCATTAATAATCACTTATCATTCTCTCCCCCCAGCCCTTGGTAACCACTAATCTACATTATGTCTCTATTGATTTGCCTATTTTAAACATTTCGTGTAAATGGATCATATAGTATGTGGTCTTTCATTACTGGTTTCTTTCAGTTAGCTTGACGCTTTCAGTGTTCTTCCATGTTGTAGAATGTATCAAGACTTAATTTCTTTATATTGCCAAATAATATTCCATTATATGGATATACTACATTTTGTTTATCTATCCACTAGTTAATGAACATTTTAATTATTTCCACTCTTTTGTCCATTATTAATAATGCTGCTGTGGACATTCAAGTACAAATGTTTGTGTGGACATATGTTTTCATTTCTCTTGTGTATACGCATAGTAGTGAAACTGTCAGTTAATATTCTGAGGAACTTCCAGATGTCTTCCATGTAAAGTGGCTGCACCATTTTACAACCACCAACAATGTATGAAGGTTCCACTTTTCTATACGTTCTCATCAACACTTGTTATTGTCTCTCTTAAAAATTTTAGCCATCCTAGTGAAGGTGAAAAGTATCTCGTTGTGATTTTGATTTTCCTTTCCCTGATTTCTGATAATGGTGAGCATCTTTGCATGTGCATATTGACTATTTGTATATCTTTTCAGGAGAAATATCTATTCAAATCCATTTTAACTGGGTTATTAATCTTCTTATTACTGATACATAAGTAGTTCTTTATTTATTATGGATGCAGGTTTCTTAAAATATATATATTTTGCAACATTTCTTCTCATTCAGTGGGTTGTCTTTTCACTTTCTCAGTGGTGTCCTTTGAAACACAGAAATTTGTAATTCTGATGAATCCCAATTTAAATATGTTTTCTTTAATCACTGGTGCTTTTCGTGTCATAACTAAGAAACCATTGTCTAATCCAAGGTCACAAATGTTTAATAAAATGTTTTCTTCTAAGCGTTTCATAGTTTTAGCTCTGACATTTAGATCTATTCATTTTGAGTTAATTTTTGTGTATGGTATAAGGAAGAGGTGCAATTCATTCCTGTACATGGGGAAATCCAGTCATTCAAACACCATTTCTTGAAAT
Organism: Camelus ferus; assembly: GCF_009834535.1. NCBI lineage: Eukaryota > Metazoa > Chordata > Mammalia > Artiodactyla > Camelidae > Camelus > Camelus ferus. Next base: position 23,047,736 of record NC_045698.1, on the reverse strand, counting down.
ACTACTTTTCTCCATTAACTAATCTTGGCAATATGTCTATCTTTATGCCAGGACCACACTATCTTGATTACTGTAGCTTTGTATTAATTTAAATTTTGGGAACAATGAGTCTTCCAACTTTTTTTTTTCCTCTTTAAAACTGGCTATTTTTGGACCTTTAAATCTATATGAATTTTAGGATCATTTTGCCAGTATCTGGGGAGAAACTAGAATTGTGATAGGCATTACATTCAATATGAGAACATGTAGACCAATTTGGGGAATATTGCCATCTTAACCAAATTATGTTCTCCAATCCATGAACATGGGATTTCTTTCCATTTACTTAGATTTTCTTTACTTTCAACAATGTTTTGTATTTCCGGTATACAACTCTTCCACTTCTTTTGTTGAATTTGTCCCCGAAGTATTTTTTAATGCTATGATAAATGAAATAGTTTTATAATTTCATTTTCAGGTTGTTCATTGGTAGTGTAGAGAAATATAATTGATTTTTGCACATTGATTTTGTACCCTGCACCCTTGCTAAACTCACTTTGTACTTTTAGGAGTTTTTTTGTAGATTATTTAGGGTTTTCAATACATAAGATTATATCCCCTGCATATAAATATAGTTTTACTTATTTCCTAATCTGGGTGACTTTTATCTCCTTTTGCAGACTAGTTTCCATGGCTAGAATTTGCAATGCAATGGCAATGCAATAAGTGTCAAGAGCAAAATTTCTTTTTTCTGATCTAAGATGAAACTGTTGTTTTTCACCAGTAAATGTGATAATAACTGTTGGTTTTTCCTAGGTACCTTTTATCAGGTTGAGGAAGTTCCTTTCCATTCCTAGTTTGATAAACATTTTGTAATGAGAAGGAGTTGGATTTTGTTTCTGCATCTTTTCGGATGTTCATGTGACTTCTGTACTTTATTCTATTAATAAAGTGTATCATATTGATTGATTTTCAGATGTTAAACCAATCTTGCACTCTTGGCTAAGTCCACCTTAGTCATTGTGGATAATTCCCTTTATATGTTTGGATCTAGTCTGCTAGTGTTTTGTTGATGACTTTTGTTTCTATAGCCATAAAGGACTTTGACTTGTAGTTTTCCTTACTTGTGATGTCTTTGCCTGGTTTTGACATTAGAAAATACTGGCCTCATATTTTGGGGAAATTTCTGTAAAATATTTAAAATAAATAAATCTTCTTTAAAGGTTTAGCAGAATTCACCAGTAAAGCTGTCTGAGTCTGGGTTTTCTTTGTGGAAAGTTTTAAAGAAATTCTGTCAACTTCTCCTTGTTATAGGTCTATTCAGACTTTCTGTTTTTTCTCAAGTCAGTTTCTGTGGTTTATGTCTTTTTTAATTTGTCCTTTTCATTTAGGTTATCTAATTTGTTGGCAAACAGTTATCTTCTTATATTTGTCTGAGTTTTTTCTTTGCAAGTCTGGTTGGATTCATTCATTTTGTTATCTTTTCAAAGAACCAACTTTTAGTTTGATTAATTTTTCTATTCTCCACTTTATTTTTGCTCTAATCTTTTTAATTTCCTTCCTTTTGTTTGCTTTAGATTCTTTTTCAAGTTTTTTTTTTTTTTGATAAAAGGCTAGGCTGTTTATTTGGGATCATTTTTTAATACTGACATTTAGAGCTATAAATTTCTTTCTGAATACTGCTTTAGCCTCATACTATATGTTTTTATTATGCTATGTTTTTATTTTCATTCCTCTCAAAGTATTCCCTAATTTCCTATAGATTTCTTCTTTGAGCAATTTGTTATCTAGTAGTGTTTTTTTTATTTCTACGTACTTATGAATTCCCAAAATTTATTTCTTATTTATTTCTAACTTAATTCCATGTGTCCAGAGAATGTATTTTGTATTATTTCAATTCTTTAAAATTTGTGGAGGCTTGTTTTATGTCCTAACATATGATCTGTTCAGGCAAATTTTCCAAGTACATTTGAGGAAAATCTATATTCTTGTTGCACTGAGTCTTCTATAGATCCAGCTGGTTTATATTGTTGCTTAAGTCTTCTATTTTCTAGTGCATGTTCTGCCTAGTTGCTCTATCTGTTTTTGAAAGTGGGATATTTAAGTGTTCAACTATTTTATTGAATTATCTGTTTCCTCATTGAATTTTCTCAGCTTTTGCTTCATGTATTTTGTGGCTCTACTGGAAGCTGAATATATATTTATAGTTATTATGTCTTCATGATGTACTGACCATTTTATCATTATTAAATGTCCTTTTTGCCTCTAGTAACTATTATAATCTTAAAGTCTATTTTCTGGTATTAAGTTAGCCACTCAAGCTCTTTTGGTTATGGTTTGAAAGGCATGTCTTTATTCATCCTTCTACTTTCAACCTATTTGTGGTTTTGAATATAACATGTGTCTATTGTAATAGCTATGTGATTGGATATGTGTTTTTTCCATTCTACCAACTTCTGCCTTTTGATTGGTATGTATGGTCCATTTACATTAATAACTGATCAAGTAGTTTTAAATCTGCCGTTTCACTGTTGTTTTCTATATGTGTTATGTCTTTTTTGTTCTCCATTTCTCCATTACTGCCTTCTTTTGTGCCAAGCATATATTTTTTAGTGTACCATTTTAATTCTCTTATTGTTCCTTTTACTATATTTTTGAGTTATTTATTATTGGCTTCCTAGGAGATTAAAAACAACATCTTAAAGTAGTCTAATTATGATTAATTCCAAATTAATTTCAGTAGGATATAAAAACTTTGCTTCAGTAGATCTCTGGCACCTCCCCCTTCTCTATGTTGTTATTGCTAATCAGGTGAAATCTTTGTACGTTATAAGCCTATCAATAGAGTTTTTAAACTATTGCATATTCTGTTGTATTTTTAAATCAGATAGAGAAAAAACGAATTACAAACAAAAGTATATTTGTACTGTTTTTCATATTTACCTGTATAGTTCCCTTTATTTGTGCTCTTTATTTTTTTATGTACATTTGACTCATTGTACAGCATTCTTTCATCAAAGAATGAAGACTTTAGTTTTCTAATAGGGCAGGTCTTCTAGTGATTAATTCTATCAGCTCTTTTTTATCTGCAAATGTTTTAATTTCTCCTCTATTTTTGAAGGATAGTTTTGCTAGATATAGAATTCTTTGTTGGCTGTCTGTTTCTTTTATCACTTTCAATATGTCATCCTACTGCCTTCTGGACTCCATGGCTTCTGATAAAAAATGAGCTGTTAATCTCTTTGAAAACTCCTTGAACATGATGGGTTGTTTTGCTATTGCTGCTTTCAAGATTTCTTTTGTCTTTGTCTTTTGACAGTTTTACTCCAGTGTATCTAGGTGTGGATCTTGTTGAATTTGTCCTGTTTGCAGTTCATTATGTTTCCTGAGTGTGTAGACTAATGGATTTTTAAAATCACATTTAGGAAGTTTGGGGCCATTATTTCTTTAAGTATTCTTTATATCTTTTCTCTCTCTTTTATCTTTCTAGGGCTCAATGTTAGTATGATAGATATTGTCCCACAGGTATCTGAGGCTTGCTTTTAATCTTTGTTATATGGCACCATGACACCCTTCACTGTAGGCCTAATTCTGTCCCTTTTCTGATTCAGCGATCTTCTGAGTACTTTTATCCATTTCCTTGTGAATTAATGAGGTTTTGTCACTCTGGCTGATTTGAACATGAATGATTTCCAGTGTGAGATACAGAAATTTTTCCCTCTGCTCATTTCAGGTAATCCTTTCCTCAGCTTTATGTAGTTTTCTCACGTGCATACACTGATTAGTATTCTGATAAGCAATTTAATAGGACCTTCTGCAGAGATTCAGAGCTCCTTCTGTCTGTGCAATTTGCTTCTCTATGGCAGCCTGCCCTGTGAATTATGACTGCCTTGGTCTACCCAGACCCTCAGCTCTGTCTCCTCAACTCAGATGATCACTGGGCTCTGCAGTGGGAACAACTCCCAGAAATTAAGTCAAGGGAAATAAAGAATAAAATATATAGATCATATTTGATACACTTAGAACTAGATCTACTTCTCTAACAACTACTTCTAATTATCTATCCTTTACAATATGGGTTGGGAAATTTTTCCCCTAAAGAATGTATGTGATTTTTACACATGCCCCCACTGCCAGCCAGTATACTTCTTGTTCTTGATGAGAAGAAAATATTCAAATGCCTAGTTGTTTTTTTTTTTAATCCTTAGGGCTCTGTGTTTAAAAATAAACATTTCAGCTCTGCCATTGGTATCTGTTTCTTTTATTCCCTTGTAGGCCATTGCCCAGTGGGGTTGCTTTTGAGGTGATAGCACATAATCTGAATTTTCCAAGGACTCACATGTTAACATATGGAATTATTTTGAGGACGTCTTCCCACCTCCTCTTCTCTTAGAACAAACAGTTCTAAATTATCTGTCACTCTGAAAAATCTCATGAACTTCAATAAATGTAAACATATTCAATTTATGGAAAGACTCTATTCCAATATTTTCTTTTTGCATTTTTCCTCACAGGAAATTTTTCCCCTGACAGTTTCCAAGATGTAAGAACTCTTCGTTCCTTACTCAAAAAACAAACAAAACAAAATCAGTTTTTACAAATAATAATCTTTAGTTCAGCAGCTCACCTCTAGGATTCTGGTTCATTCATTTTTAAAATGATTTAGAGAACAAATGACGACAAGCATGTGAAAGCTTCCTAAGCCTAAATGGAGCTAATTTTTTTTCAATTTTAAAAGTTGGGATATTTTAGTGTACTCTTTTTTTTCTAGCCTCCAGAATCCCATTCTCTTTCTTTTTCCTGGATGTCATGTCTTTTATCTGTCTGACTGCAACAATTTATTCAAGAATTGGGCTCATAGGAAGAATCAGTCTTTCCTTAAAATCCTACTAAAGAGACTACATTCAAGAGAATCTGCTCAGTGAATTTATTGCAGCCATCCAAATCTGGTGGAAATAAAAATATTAATTACCCCTTAGGTTGCTCTAAGAAGTAACCAAAAAGAAAAAATTTTAAAGCATTTTGTAAGCACTGTATCAAAGACTAAAATACTCTTCCTTGCACTTTAGGTATATGTCGACATATTTTATTCCTGATTCTAAAACCTTGCCACATCCCTAAAATGCCCCATTCCACTGTGAGCTCTTAGAGTCCTGGGATTCATTTCTTCCTATCTTTGCATTTCTGCAGCAGAGAAGTGCTAGAAAGGATTCAGTAGAGGCTTTTGAGTTGAATTTATGAGAGAGAACTCACTGTATGGACTAGTGGATCTGTCTTTACTAAAGAAGAAAAACTTTGAGGAGGATTTGGGAGATTTTTTATTTTATCTAGGAGAAGAGAGCTGTTTTTCAAGGTGCCTCACCATTCTCATATGTAACAGAAGCCCTGTGAAGTATGATTCAAGAGTCACCCTGCCCCCCAAAACATCATTCACTCATGCCTGAAAGCCTGGTATTGAAAACTCACTTTTCCTTCAACTTAAAAAAGAAATCTCAAAAACCCTACACCTAACATCATACTTAGTGGTAAGAAACTAGACACTTCCTATTAAGACCAGGAACAAGGCAGGATGTCCACCATCGCCGCTCTTATTCAACATCATACTGGAAGCCCTACCTGATACAATAAGTCAAGAAGGAAAATAAAAGGTATACATACTGGAAAGGAGTTAATAAAACTTTGTTCACAGACGACACAAAGTTCAATATAGAAAATCCCGAAGAATGAACAAAAATTCCTGGAACTAATCAACAATTATAGCAAGGCTGCAGGATACCAGGTTAATAAACAAAGACCAGTTGCTTTCCTATATACTAGCAATGAACAATTGGAATTGGAAATTTAAAACAATACTATTTACATTAGCTCCCTAAAATGAAGTATTTAGGCTAAATCTAACAAGATGGGTACAAGATCTATATAAAGAAAAGTACAAAATCAACAAAATAAATCAAATAGATGGAGAAATATTCCATATTCCTGTGTAGAAAGACTCAATATTATTAAGATGTCAGTTCTGCCCAAATTGATATGTAGATTCAATCCAATCCCAATCAAAATTCTAGCAGGTTATTTTGTGGATATGGACAAACATATTTTAAAGTTTATATGAAAAGAAAAAAGACCCAGAATAGTCAACACAATACTGAAGAAGAACAAAATGAGTGGACACTACTCAATTTCAAGAGTAACTATAAAACTACAGTAATCAATACAGTATGGTATTGGCAAAATAGACAAATGTATCAATGAAACAGAACTGAGTCAAGAAATAGATCCATACAGATACAGCCAATTGCTCTTTGACAAAGGAGCAAAGGCAATTCAATGGCAAAAGAATAGTTGTTTCAACAATGATGTAGAAACAACTGAATATCCACACTGAAGAAGAGGAAGATAGATACAGATCTTACACTACAAAAATGGATTATAGCCCTAAATGCAATGTGCAAAACTATAAAGCTCCCAGAAGATAACAGAATAAAATCTAAGTAACCTTAGGTTTAGCAATGACTTCTTAAATACAATACCAAAAGCACTATCCATGAAAGAAAAAATGAGTAAGTACAACTTCATTAAAAATAAAAGCTTCTGCTCTGCAAAAGACATAGTGAAGAGAATGAGAAGACAAGCCACGGTTTAGGAGAAAATACTTGCAAAACATACCTGATTAAAGGACTGATACCCAAAATATACAAACTCTTAAAACTTAACAATAAGAAAACAAATCAATTTTAAACCAGACAAAAAACCTGAACAGAAAACTCACCAAAGAAGATATATGAATGACAACTAAGCATATAAAAAGATGCTCAAGGTTATATACTGTTAGGAAATTGCATAGTTAAACAATGAGATAACCACTACACACCAACTGAAATGACTAAAATTCAAAACACTGGTAACACCAAGTGCTCATCAGGATATGAAACAATAGCAACTCTCATTCATATCTGATGAGAATTCAAAATGGTATAGCCACTTTGGAAGACAGCTGGGCAGCTTCTCACAAAACTAAACATAATCTTGCCATATAATTCAGCAATATCACTTTTTAACATTTTCCCAAATGAGTTAAAAACTCATGTCCATGCAAAAACCTGCTGCTAAAAATGTCTATCGCAGTTTTATTCATTGTTACAAATACTTGGAAGTAACTAAGGTTAATGGTGAATGGATAAACAAACTGTGGTATATCTTACCGTGGAATATTATTCAGCAATAAATGGAAATTAACTATCAAACCACAGAAAGACATGGCAGAACTTTAAATGCATAATGCTAAATGAAAGAAGCCAATCTGAAAAAGCTACACACTGTTCTATTCCTAAATTATTAAGATATTGGAAAAGGCAAAGCTTTGGAGACAGTAAAAGGATCAGTGATTGCCAAGGGTTTGAGGGGAGGGAGGAGTGAATAGGTGGAGCACAGGGGAACTTTAGAGTTGTGAAATGATTCTGTATGAAACTGTAATAGTGGATATATAACATTATATATTTGTCAAAACCCATAAAACTCTACAATGCAGAGAGTGAAACCTAATGTAAACTATAGACTTTGGTTAATAATAATATACTAGCATTTTTCATCAGTTGTGACAAATATACCACAGTAATGCAAGATATAATTAGTAGGAGAAACTGTGGGGTGAGGCAGGGGTAGAAAAGGTGAATGGGAACTCTCCACAGTAAAGCCTATTACTTACATTTTTTAAAAATTCATCTTCCTGGATAACTCAAGAGACTTTTTTTCAGTAATGTTCACTTACAATGTAAATTCCTCTGGATAATAATTAATTAACATTTATATGTGAATGGGTGGAACACATTAATAGTCTGCTAGGTAGAATAAAACTTAGAGGTTCTGTGAGACTGGGGGTTCTGAAACGGAAAGTAGTTCAGAGAAGGCCAAATGTCACCTTCACTGTCTGGTTATGAGCAGTCACAATACTGGTTCTCCATAGAAGAAACATCCTCTCCTTCTCCTGTTTGCCACCTTGACAGCATTTCTGAGTAGGGCACTAGATAGAGAATTGAGTTTTCCTGATACTTACAATTAATGAAAATTCTGATACCTTGGTGCTTAGAGATAGCAGAATAGCATCAGTATGTATTAATAACGTGTATTACCCAGGTTTGCATCCCACTTGGTAAAATTACTTTAAATTAATCTCTCTAAAATAAGGATAATAATTGTTTAACTAATAACTAGATCAAAGTGCTGCTGTGACAATTAAATGAGGTACTGCAGGTACTTAGTGAGGTCTCACAAAATACTAGCAATTGCTGTTACTACTGCTCTTGCTGTTTCTTGCCAATTGACTACTTTCTGATGAAATGCAGATCAAATGCAGATTTCAAAATGTTTAGTCTGAGTTAGAAAACTAACTGTAGCTTGTAGGAGGTGAAGTTATAGAGATGGGAAGGATATCTGGATGATGATGTAATAAAGAAACTAACATTTTTTAATGGCAGCTGTAAATTAAGCATTGAGTGCTTTGTTATCTCAAGAATCCTAATGGCAACCTCATGACTTAGCCCTTTTTATATATGGAGAAACTGAGACTCAAGGTAGATAATTTCTCCATGGTAGTACAGTAAGTGTTAAAACTGGTCATGCTGGAGTCAAACTCAGAAATCTTTTGCTTAAAACGTGTGAACTTCCCTGTATGGCACACAATGCCACATGGGCTGAGAAATTTGTCTCACTAGTTATTTGGGCTACTTGAGATGCTACAATCATGTAGTCTTCACTTCTCGTGGTCATACTTGATTAGTATCAAATTTGTTGCACATTTTTAAACAATAGGAAGTTGACTGAGTGGATGAATTAGGAAAAAACTATACTAAAGTTAGAGGATTATATATAATTTCAAAGTGATATATATCTTACATCATGCTCAAAATTTGTAGAGCTTCTGGAAATATATCTTAAATGCTCGAAGGACCCTCCCCATATGAACCTGATAGTTTTGTAAAGAGAAAATTCCTTTTGGAATAGGAACAATTATCTCATTTGTCAGTAAGTTTTTATTTCAATGGGTTGAATTTTTTCAAAACAAGGATTGTAGAGGATTGAATAAACAGCCTTAAAGGCTCACTTGAAGGCCACTTCATGAAATAAGCACAGGTCAGAGCTGGGTAACTGAAGACTTCTGTTTTTTCTAAGCACTTTTCACTCCCTCCTTATCTAGGTGTACATACACATCAGCTCAGGTAACCAGTTCTATTTTTTTTCAAAGTCTGTTCCAGGCTCCTGCTCACATCATTCTCTTCCATACTCATAGGAAGACAAGCATGTTACTTTGCATCTGAATCTAACTTGAATTTGTTTTTCTTATTAGAACTATTAATGAAGGACAGCCCTGTTGCTGAGGGTGTTTTAATTATTCAATTAGTCAACAGGCATTTATGAAGCCTACTATGTAGCAGGCAATAGAGACAGAGATGAAAAAGATAGTCCCTGTCCTCAATGAACTCATAGTAGGATTGTTAGACAATTGCAATTAAAGATTATTTCTATCTCCATTATTAATAATAACATCCATATTATTCTGCAATAATATGGTAAAACCTTTACATGTAAAGTGCCATGGGAATAATCAAGATGTGAAGGGGTTGGTGAGTGGGAATTAACATTTATCGAGTATTGACTATGTGCTAAGATCTATGCTTACTAAATTCTTAAAACTATTCTTTGAGATCGGTATTTATACCACCATTTTACAAATGGGGAAAAGCACCAATGTCAGTAAGAGGCAAACTGGGGCATTCAAACATAGTTCTACTAACTCCAATAGAGTTTTCCTTCCACAGTAGCCACCATTTTCTGAATACGTATTATGTCTCAGGCTCTGGAATAGACAGTTTAATATGTCTAGATGGTTCACATGATGTGCCCATATTTGAGCAAACTCTAATGCTTCTCTGGGAAGTGGAGTGACAGTCTTACCCCAAGTATCAGTTGGTTGGGAAATGCATGGGAAGCATTTCTAGGATAGTGTAGAGTTGTGTTGCATTTTGTGTTTTATTGGAAGATAAAGAAGAATTTGGGGGCAGATACCTAAGGGAACAGAGCAAACTAGGATAGTGGAGGGGAAGAACTGGCCTTCTTTCATCCATTCATCCTCCCACCCCCACTCCGAACCTGATTGGTTGGTTTTCTGGCCCAACCTAAGAAGAACTAGAATAGAATTTCCCCCATGAAATTCCATTTAAGAGTCAGGGCATAAACAGTGCTGATTTGGGGATCAGATGACCAAATGGAGTTCAGAATGGAGCACGCCCCATAGTGTCTGCTCGTGCCCTGTGGAGAAGGAGGGAGCAGCGCTCTCCTAGCTTACGAGTTTCCTAAAGCTGCTGTAACAAATTGCTGCAAACTCAGTGGGTTAAAACAACAGAAATTTATTCTCTCACAGCTCTGGAAACCTGAAGTTTAAGATCAGTACCATTGGGCCAAAATCAAGATATTGGCAGGGCAACTTTGCCTCTGGAGTCTCTAGGGAAGTGTCTGTTTCTTGTCTCTTTCAACTGCTGGTGGCTGCTAGCATTCTTTGACTTGTGTCTCATCACGCCAGTCTTCAAATCCAACATCTTCAAATCTCTCTGTCTCCATCTTCACATCACTTTCTCTTCTACATCAAAGGTGCCTATGCTTTCCTCTCATAAAGATACCTGTGATTGCATTTGGTTGCCTACCATGATAATCAAAGACAGTCTCCCATCTCAGTCAGTCTGATCATCTTAATCAAATGTGAAAAACCCTGTGTTCATATAATGTAATATGCACAGGTTCCAGGAGCTAGGATGTAAATATCTCTGGGGGCCTAGTCTGCCACACATTGGATCCTTGTCTTCCAAGGCAGTGGATGAGAACCTCACTCAGGACCCACAGCCATGCACTTCCCAGAGGGAGCACAGACAGAAGAAAAGCATTCTGTGAGACTTTGGAAATCTCTTTGACCCTAGAAAATTCCTGTATGTGACCCAGGGAAGCTTTGGTTGAGTGGGTGGGTAGGTGATAACCCACAGGAGCAGGTGTGAGCAAAGAGCCATGACAATTTGGAAATTGATCTTCATGTGGTTACACAGACTCTCAGGGACTAATAGAGGATGAGATACTTGGATGAGCTGGCACCAGTACTTTATGGAGCATAACACAAAAAGTGGTAATCAGAAAGCAGCTTTATTTCCTTCAGTGCTTCCCTTAACTCAATGGATGAGTAGCTAGTATTTCTTTCCCAACCTGGAAAAGGACTCAGGCAAGGCCTGTAATTTTCTAATCCCATTTGAATATTTAAAGTTCTCTTATCAGTCTTAATCCAGTAAGTAAATGCTCAGGCCAGTAATATAATCACAATTTCTTGCTTTATTTAAAGGTAAGGCTGCTCCCTTCCTCTGGTTTAGTGCTACTTCTGGCTGAGACTCCCACAGTGTCTCCACAATGAGGAAAGAGGACATGATCCCCTTTCTGTTTCCCACCCTTGCACTTTCCTCCTCCTCCCACCCACCCTAAACGCCCCAGGGTTAGTCAGTTGTGGGGGTGGGGATAGCCAAGGAAATGTTTTTACTGAATGAAAGAGATATCATCTGACACTGGTGCCCTCAGGGCATGGCAGATTCCCAACACAGATTCTTTTTCTCATGGGCAATTTTCTTCTGGGTTTCTCCTATATTCTCCCAATAAGGACAGAAATTGGCAATTCTTAAGAGATTGGCAATCTTGCTGACTGTTAAAGAGTCAACTCTCCAGCCCTGGGAACCCAGCAGTCACACACAGGGTCCTTTGCCTCACCAGTGGCTCTACTGGACAAAATCCGTTTAACCTGTGTCTAGGCCAACTCTCTCCCAAACAGACTCCATCAATTCCAAGGCAAATGCTTATCTCATCTGCCTGTGCAGCCCCCCAAAAGGCAGTTATCCAATGCAGCCTGAATTTCTCTTCTCTACCACCTCAAGCTTCTAGAATCCAAGCAATTTACAACTCTGCGACAAAAGCTTTACTAAAAAGGGATATCTTCATAGTTATTGAGCTACTTCTCCATAAAATCCTCTCCCTCTTTTTCTTCTTCCTGTACATTTGGTATTTGAAACTATAAAGAATATAGCGTATAATTTTGACTTTCTGGAATGTGTACCAACCTATGGCCTTCACCCAATGGATCCAGAGTATGTTAGACAGAGTTCAGTGAACCCCAGGTACTGTTCTACCCTCTTCCTCAGTGTGAAGGCTTTTTCATTGCCTCAAAGGCTATATCTTTCCTCTCCAACTGCCAAGCACAGAGCTTTGGTTCTAATAGATATAATACAGGTACAGCAAAATGTATATTCTTAGTTATCTCTGGGACCCTGCACCAAATCCCTGTCTGTCTGCCTACCCTGGTAATATTAAACCGTCCAATCTAGAAACTTTAAATCAGATTCTACTTATTCTGTTGTCTTAAAGCTTACACCAGTTGACCTAAGAGCCTCCCTCTTTTTTCCATTTCTCCTGGGTAGCATCAACATATGAGAAAAAAAGTCAAGTCTGTTTAGAAGCCAGATGGCCTCAAGGGCACTCCTGACGCAAAAACCCTTCAGTAACCTCAGAAACCCTGCTTCTTAGGTCATGGGGCCACAGTCCATTTTTTTAAAGAAATGTGTTTTTGCCTCCACTATTTTACCTTTTCTATAATATTGATTTCAGTTTTAATTTAACCTCATCACTGCAAAGGCAGATGAAAATATTCTGATTTCTCTGCTAGAAAAAATAATCAAGCTTCTTATCAGCCAACATAAGCAGAGAAGTTGTTTTTCAAAATACACAAATGTCTTGTAGTTAATGAAAGAACTTTTCTTCAGTTTTTAATAATATTTTAAAGCCTAATCATCTTGATAACAATGTATGTCATATAATATATACTTGTTGACTATTTAATGATCTATATAGATTTCCAAAATATGTCATCCCTCAAAGACAAATAACATATGGTGGAATTTACTAGTTACATGGGTTTACAGAAAGGAATTCATTGTTTTGCAGTGGAACTTTAATGGATGATAAATGAGATTTGAAGCAAGATGAATTTCTTTAATATACCTCCTGGATACTGAATGAAGAAATGGAGGTTAGGAGATTCAACTTATACTTTAAAAATAACCACTTA